>NW_010299707.1:0-1135 GCF_000700745.2 Antrostomus carolinensis | reverse complement strand
AGGCCAGGATGCTGTTGGCCTTGTTGGCCACACTGCAGGACATCAGCTGTCAGGAGATATCAGCACCCAAACTGCCCCTGCCCCACCGCACGGCGCTGCCGGATCCTCCCCGTGAACTGGTCAAAGAAATGACCAGGACACCGTGGCCAGGAGCAGATCTCAGGTTTAGATCCACTGGATTTAAGATCTAACTCAGAGTCAGAGCAGGAGGTCCAACCCTGGAGGCACCACTGGATTTAAGATCTAACTCAGAAGGTCCAACCCTGGAGGCACCACTGGATTTAAGATCTAACTCAGAAGGTCCAACCCTGGAGGCACCACTGGATTTAAGATCTAACTCAGAAGGTCCAACCCTGGAGGCACCACTGGATTTAAGATCTAACTCAGAAGGTCCAACCCTGGAGGCACCACTGGATTTAAGATCTAACTCAGAAGGTCCAACCCTGGAGGCACCACTGGATTTAAGATCTAACTCAGAAGGTCCAACCCTGGAGGCACCACTGGATTTAAGATCTAACTCAGAAGGTCCAACCCTGGAGGCACCACTGGATTTAAGATCTAACTCAGAAGGTCCAACCCTGGAGCCACCAGGTGGAACAACCCAGCAGCTCCTTCCTGGTGTTACCATTAAAGTGTCCTTGGGGAAGAGGTTTCGGCTGGGAGCTCGCGGCGTCCCTCCCGTGCTGCTCTGCTCCTGCGGTGCCGGCCCGCGCCGGAACCAGCTGCTGATGGCCCAGATGATGAAGATCCTACAGGAGGAAGATGAAGAAAAAAACCACTCAGGTTAGAAAAGATCTCCAAAGATCATCAAAAGTCCAACCAACCATGAACCCAACACTGACCAGTCAACCATGTCCCTCAGCACTGTGTCTACACGGCTCCTCAATCCCTCCAGGGATGGGAAGGTTGGGAAAGATCTTCAAGATCATCAAGTCCAACCAACCATCAACCCAACACCATCAACCCAACACCACCATGGGGTTCAACCCCCCCCTTCCCCAGTCAAATGGGACACGGTGTCCTATGAACAAACCCCCACCGTTCCCGGGGGGGTGGGAGATGGTTGGTGCCACGTGGACACGTTTCACAACCAGCTCTTGTCCCCTCTGGGTGTCACAGCAGCTCCTGGTGACCC
>NW_010299706.1:486-1219 GCF_000700745.2 Antrostomus carolinensis | reverse complement strand
ATGGACTGCGATATCGAGCGGGGTGGGATCATATCCAGAAGGTATTCCCGCTGCCGGTCCGCCAGACTCGATGCTTTATGGCCCCCGATCCCAGCATTCAGGTAAGCGATGTTAACACCTGGGGAGGGGGGAAAAAAACACAGGTGGGGACCCCTCCAAAGCGCCCCTGAACTTGGACACCCCCGTTTTGTGACCGAGGCACGATGCTCTCGGTTTTTATCTAAGAAGAAGTGATTTAACCCAAATCTACCCTCCAAAATCCACGGAGGTTTGCAAGAAAGGAAGCACCATCATCATCGTCGTCATCATCATCATCATCATCATCATCCTGTCCTGGTGGTGGTGCTTCCTCCTCCCCAAACAACCTTCTCCCCAAAAAACCTTCTCCCCAAAAAACCCTGTCCCAAAAAACCTCCTCCCCAAAAATCTCCTCCCCAAAAAAACTTCCTCCCAAAAAAACCTCCTCCCAAAAAAACCTCCTCCCAAAAAAACCTTCTCTCCAAAAAAACCTTCTCCTCAAAAAACCTCCTCCCAAAAAACCTCATCCCCAAAAAATCACCTCTCCAAAAAAACCTCATCCCCAAAAGACCTTCTCCCCAAAAAACTTCCTCCCAAAAAAACCCCCTCAAAAATCCTCCTCCTCAAAAAACCTCTTCCCCAAACAACCTTCTTTCAAAAAAACCTTCTCCCCAAAAAAAACATTCTCCCCAAACAACCTTCTCCCCAAAAAACT
>NW_010299706.1:0-207 GCF_000700745.2 Antrostomus carolinensis | reverse complement strand
GGCCCCCCCCCGCCACGGAAAGCTGGGGTGCCTGCGCAAAGTTGGAAAGCATGGAGCGGGCAGAGGTGGGGATACCACGCTGCAAAGTGCTCTGGGGCTGCGGAGCCTGAGGAAGAGGAGGGTCAAGATCAGCTTGGAAGGAACTGGGATCACCCAGCAGTCTGGGAGCAGCCCAGAGGGGGAAGAATCAGTCGTGGTTTGGGTTGG
>NW_010299705.1:373-592 GCF_000700745.2 Antrostomus carolinensis | reverse complement strand
TATATATTTTATTTTTAAGAAATAAAAAGTAGATGCTGCTTGGAAGCTTTACATGGCGTACATCTAATAAATAAATTAACACGCGCCTCTTCCTGTAACTTGAGCTGCTAGTTTGGGCCGGGGAGGGGAGAAAATATCCCAAGGATCACTTTGCTTGTCGCACCTGACTGCAGGCCCCTGGCGCTGCTGCTCTGCGCTTTCACCGGCTCCCCTCCGCTA
>NW_010299705.1:0-220 GCF_000700745.2 Antrostomus carolinensis | reverse complement strand
TGTCAGAGTCGGATCCCAGTGGGGTTGGAGCATCTGAATTCCTTCGTCTCCTTGGCGAACCCTGGCCCGCGGAAGAGGGTCAGGGTGGTGACACTTGTCCCGTTAAATGGCGAGGGTCTTTCTCCACAGAGGAACATCACATCTAATTGGGCTTTTTTTTTTAATAATTAAAAAAACCCCCCAAACTTCACTGCAAAAATGCAGTGCTGTTTTATTTTAA
>NW_010299704.1:0-933 GCF_000700745.2 Antrostomus carolinensis | reverse complement strand
CTACTGTCAATAATAAAAATCAATTTGAATGCAGCTCGCATCTGTCTAGTCACTTTTAGAGAGCACTTCACAAAAGCCACCTCCTCCAAACTATACTTAACCAACACTTCAGAAAAAAGAAAGTGACCACAGGAAACTCAAGTTCTTTACTTGGCATTTGTTCAGACAGGAATTCAACTGCCTAGAAACACATTTTTTTCCAAGGAAAAGGGGAAAGAGGAAGTTAGAAGTTTCTCTAGTCTGAAAGTTTTCCTAGGCTGTCAAAGCTCAGGTGACTCCCACATATCAGCCTAATTCAGCCAACTGATAAATTTTGTTAGGAGAAAGAATTGTGTCATTAAAAAACCCCCCAAAAAACACAACAAGAAGAACAAAACCAGAAAAACCCAGTTGTTCATTACTACAACACAGCATTGAAGACATAAAAGCAAATCTCTTCCTCCACCAAAATTGTCATGGAAACTGTTTACAACAAGGAACAGTTGTGTCCCGAATGGTCATCAGAAACACTACAGCAGTAATAAAGGACTAAGTGAAGTCTAGGCTTCTAACTCAGGAAGCTTAGGTATTTCAAAATCAGAATATTTAGACTGATTAAGTTCCAAGTGATGGTGGCACTTCACACTTCCATAAGCTGCCTCTCCTTACTGAGCATACTTATTTTGTTAAAATCACCATTACCAGAGAGTTACAGGTTCCTAGACTACTGTTAGCCCAAAGCTTTCCACCACTACTGTAATGTAACACTGTAAAGGTCGACAGGACAAACATGTTCTTCCTCTCCTTTTTCACCCCTCTCACCTCTCTGTCAAGTGACTGTTACACACCCTTACACGTGCACTGGTGATGTCAGACTCATTTAGGAGCTATTTTGAATACAAGAGGAAACTGTTGCTAAAAAGAACCAAACACATAAAAGGTTTCTGAACTCTT
>NW_010299703.1:3935-6042 GCF_000700745.2 Antrostomus carolinensis | reverse complement strand
TGCGGTTTGGGGACTGTCAGTCCAGTTCCAATAAACTGCAAAGTGAAACGCTAAAGATTGTCCCAATTTATAAAAACATGTCAGTGATCCTGGGAAATCCCACACGAGGCCACGGCTCGCTCCGTGGGCTGACACCTCGGCAAGGGGAACGTCAACCGTAAACGTTTTATTCACAAAAATAATTACAAGACACTGTTAGGAAGTGGTGGTTCCAGTTCCACCCTCACCCACAAGAAACAATTAATGTAAATGCTCCAGCAGTGAAAGCCACACGCAGAAGATAAATGAGTTCACAGTTTATTCAAGGGAAAAAGAAAACCCAAACCTCGTTCTAGCGCAGCCGTTAAACCCGCGGCTGATCGCGCCCGTCCACGGCTCAGCGACAGACAATCCACACGTCACAAAACGGGAAACCAGGGGTTGCTGCTTCAAACAAACTGCAGTTTATAAAATAAAAGGACGTTTAACTGGAGCTGCAAGTGAGATGGAAAAGGAATAATCCATGTTTGATTAGTTTTCTTAGATCAATGAGCTGAACTGCTGAACAACATGAATTTCCAAGAGTTTAGTATTTCGGCTGCAGAAGCTGCACGTGGCTCCTCCTAATTGTTTGTCCAATTTCGATTGAAAAAGCCTTTCCTGGTGGGTACGGAGCCATCACACAGAGCCCAGCTCTTGGCAAGATGCCCAAGTGTACTGGGAACAACCTCCGAGTGACTTGTAGCAAAGGCACAGTGTGTTCATAGGGAAGAATTAACGGTCTCACTATCAGAAGCAAATAGTCACGTTTTAATTCCACTCACCATACACAACACGTTTGAAACAGGGACGTTAGATTTGTGTCATATCCAACATCCAGAAACAGAGACACCCAGCAAGTGCCAGGTCAGCAGCTTGGCTGAGAAGAAGCGCTGGGGTTTTTTGGTAAAGCTGATCTGAAATTCCAAGTGCAGATCAATCCTTGCTTCAGTCCCTTCTGCTCCCCGGGATTTCTTATCACTAATACATTAAAGTGTTTCCACACCTCTCCCACCATTTCTTCTTGTTGCTGGGTTTTGCTCTTTTGTTTTTAATTATCTGTACAAGTTAGACATAAATTTAGCTTTGGAAAACACAATATAGTCATCTTTTTTTTAGCTCCTCAAAATAGTTCTTTGCAAAGGCACATATACAAAAATATTTACTCACTATGAAGTAGAAAAAAATAAATCTGGCTTGCAAATAAGTGTGGGTTTCTTTGCCTGCTGATCCCAGAAAATGCAGCTGAGGTGCACGATCTAATTTTCCCCCCATCAGAAGCTTTTCTGCTGAGCAGGGTGGGGCTTGTCAAGGCAAACCGAGTTCTCCAAGTCCACACAGACAGGCTGGCTCACTGAAGATCCAAAATACAGGATCCTTGGATCAAACATCTCCCTTTTCTACTGCAGGCTCTTAGGAAAGTGGTTGGGAGGAGATGGTAGTTTTAGCGCGAGCACAGACAGCATCTGGATCACATCCCACATCCTCTCACCTCAACACCTACAGCACAGAGCCCAGTTCCAAGTGGGGTTCTTCACCGGGGTTGCTCAGACATTCACCTCCCAGGCATCAGCAATAGATAATTTGGCACCAGAGGCTAAATTGCACAGGATGGAATCCCTAAAGGAAGGCCTCACATTTGAAAATTAGGTCAAGAAATGGAATTTACTCAAATCCTGGCACTTGACTATAGAACGAGTTACCCAGCTTCAAAACAGGAGATGTCAGGAGAAGGAAAACCAGGGGAAGGCATCAACACCAAGAGTATCACATTTTGGTGTGATGACTCAGGAGTGTTTCTCCGTGGTCTCCTGCACCGTGGCAGGAGTCGTCTGGAACTGCGGCACGTAGGGCACGAGGGCTTTATACTTCAGGCTGCTTTGGATAAACGCGTTTAACTCGGGTGGCGTCAGCTGAAGAACCCCCCCGGCTTTGAGGAGATCCGTGGTGTGGAACTGACACATCACCCCAGAACTTCCTGTTAAAAAAATGTCACCTTCTCTTTTTCCTACTGATGTTATCCCCAGGTAATACAGGCTCCGCTCAGGGCCATCTCCATCTGGGAAAGTGCCATCCTGATCTGAAGGCT
>NW_010299703.1:226-3898 GCF_000700745.2 Antrostomus carolinensis | reverse complement strand
GCGTGCCAGGCGGCTCAGACACCGCGAGGAACGTCCCGTTCCCCACCTCCCAAGAGCTACTCGAGACGCTGCCTGTAACTAAGGAATCTTCAGCTAAGAAGCATCTCTCCAAACAACTCCTGAGATTCATGTGCTGTCCATAAAGCCCACTCGAGCTGGAGTTACTGATGACAGCAGCATATTTAATATCAGACTGCTTTGTAATGTCTCCACTGACGTGGTCCTCGTGGGAGCCCTCAGAGAAGCTGCCGCTATTGAAATGGCTGCTAGAGCAAGCAGAGTCACGTTCAGAGTCTTGGAATTTTGCAAACATCGAATCAATTGCTAAAAAATCTTGTGTCTCTTCTTTTTTCAATGCTTTAGTAACACTGATGTCTTCCAGCACTATTTCTGGTTCCAGAAGAAGAGGTTCAAATGACATTGCTTCGGGGTACTTGATAAAAAGATGCTCAAAAGTTTCAGGCTAGAAGAAAAAAAAAGAGAGATTTTAATGCTCATCTCTTATTTAATAGCTTTATTTCAGTCTGAAGTTACTGATTTCAAGAATCACAGACAAAAACCCTGTAGTTTTAGCCAGAATGTCTAGTTGAAAATCCTCTAACACACATTTCCTCTTTTCTTTACGTCCACGTGCAGGTGAAGATTGAGGGACAAGGCCAGAAAAAAGTGTTTGTGTGTCAAGTGCTGCGAAGCGAAGCGAAGCGTCCTGTGAAGCGCTCAGCACTCCAGCCAAGACAGCGTGTAAACTGAAACAGAAGCAGTTCAATCGTCCCCCTCATTTTGACTTTAAAACATGGAGATATGGTTAAAAACACAGGCAAGTGCTTTGCAAGGTAAAGGTCTTACGCCCTTAGATGCCCTTGGCTTTTTATTTAGGTTGTATAAACAAGAGACTTAATCATTTACATGTCAACTAAAGTAACTTTCCCTGCTAGGATTTTATTTTTTAGGGTCAAATTCAGCCTTTCTGGAGTATTTTTAGAGTGTTCCCATCTGAATAGCAGCTGTATGTTCAAACTGCATAAAGAGAAACACATTTCTTTTGGAGAAATGTCTGTGTTACTATTCCCTGATATATATATACACATAAAATATACAGTCACATGAACTGACAGCAAAACTGGAACTCCCAGCTACAGAGGAAAATTCACTTCAAAACCATGTATTTCCTAATGAATTCAGGACAAAACAAATAGATAAAAACAGATTTTGTGTATATTAACAAACCATATTTTACAGCAGGAAAGCTGCCAAAACAACTAGGAACATGTCAAAATACTTCGACTAGTACACAGTGATAGAAAGAGGAGGCTACCTTGTGTGTCTTGGGCTACTACTTTAGTCTGGACTAAATCTGCCCCACACAAATCCATCACCTCCACACAGTGAATCCAACCTCTGCACTGGAATCTCTCCTAGTCTGCAAAACAATGCCAATAACCCCAGAGAATATTAGTCACTTCTTGAGATGAGCTGTAGGCTGCTACTAACACCAAATATCTCGAGCCATAATAATTGTCATTGATATCGTCCGATGAAAGCTATCCTCCCTCTCCCAGGTGTGCTAAGAGCCGGCGCTGCCATGCCAAGGCAGATGACCAGCCCAGTCAGTGGACACTGCCCACGGTGGCATTTTCAAATGGGAGATGGGTATGAATGGGAAACTTCTGAACAACCAAAAAACCATGTTTCCTCCTGATAAGCCTGCCCTCCTACAACCAGCAGCTGGTTTATCCTGAACGGAGATGGTTCTGCTTGCTCCCTCACCCGGTATCTGCTCTTGTAAATGTGTATGGGTACCACAGAAAATGGACAGATAACAACTGAATCGTAGAATCACAGAATCGTAGTGGTTGGGAAAGACCTTTAAGATCATCAAGTCCAACCATGAACCCAACACTGCCAATCCCACCTCTAACCCATGTCCCTGAGCACCTCGTCTGCCCGTCTGTTCAATCCCACCAGGGAAGGTGACTCCACCACCTCCCTGGGCAGCCTGTTCCAATGCCTGACAACCTTGGGGTGATGGAGTTTTTCCTCAGATCCAATCTGAACCTCCCCTGGGGCAACTGGAGGCCATTTCCTCTTGTTCTATCACTTGTTACCTGGGAGAAAAGACTGATCCCCACCTCTCTCCACCCTCCTTTCAGGGAGCTGCAAAGAGCAACCTTTGCCTGCAAAGATTAAATACATCCCATTCAAAGACAGGTGTGTGGTTTGGCAAAGGCCACCACCAGTCAACTCGGATGCATCACTTATTAAAACACGTCAGATATTTAATCATATACAATGCACAATCCAATAATCCAACATCCTGGGCCCCAGCACTGGAGGCAGCACTGCAGGTGGGGTGTCAGGAGAGCGGAGCAGAGGGGCAGAATCCCCTCCCTCCACCTGCTGCCCACGCTGCTCTGGGTGCAGCCCAGGACACGGTTATTGGCCTCTGTGCTGCCAGCGCACGTTGCCGCCTCATGTTGAGCTTCTCCTCCACCAGCACCCCAAGTCCTTCTCCTCAGAGCTGCTCTCCAGCCATTCTCCACCCAGCCTGGACTTGTGCTTGGGGTTGCCCATGGAGGCAGACATGTCAGACTGGTCTGGGATTTAATTTGCTGCCCAAGTCAAACACACTCAGCTTCTCTCAGCCCAAGCCAGAGGGACGGGTTCTGCTAACGGCAGCTCAGGTGACTGCTGAGAACACCCCCTCTTCCCTCCACCCCATCACGACTGCATCTTCCCCAACAGAAGGATTTCCAGGAGCTTCATGTAACATTAAAACATAAAGCACAGTGCACCAGAGAAATAAGGACTTTAGCACATTTAAAAGCCACAAAAAAGTATAAGGAGAAAGAAAAACAAAACAAAAACTGCCCTAACAGCACCGTAATCAGATTTTCCTTCTGGATTTCTGGCGTGTTCTTTCAAACACAGATCTAATGTTAGAGATTATTCACCATCTGCACTGTGTTTAAATGAGAACTAATGAAGAAGCCACATAAATAACACACGCGTTGGCATTCTCAGGAGAAAGCAAGCAAGCAAAGAGAGAAGAGCAGGGCACAATATACACACAGTTTGTGCACGTTCTGAGCTGCTGCTGCACCCAAATGCACCTAAAAAGTTCCAAAGGCCACAATGGGACAACCGTGTACTCATGCAAATAAAAGATCTGATCACTTGGAAGTGCCTGGAGTCAGTGGAAATTAGAACAAATAACTCAATTAGAACAAATAACTCAATTAGAATAAATAACTCAATTAGAATAAAAAACCCCACTGTCAAGTGAAGTCAGTAACTGGGCAGATCCTGCCCTCAAGCTGGATAAATCCCAAACCAGTTTGAGTCTCTGTTTCCTGGGAAGGGCTGGGCTCTTCCAACTGCTTTCAGCCCTTGGCTGGTCACCGCCGGAGGCAGCAGGGCAATAAACAAACATTAAAAACACCAAATCTCAAGTGCTGCTGCCTGTGCAAGGGACAACCCGGGTTTGGTCTGTGACACGGCACTTGCTCCAAACCTTTGTGAGGGTTTCTTAAATTTTTGACAGAGTTATTTCCAGGATTTGTGATATTTAAACAGATCAGCATTGTATTGTATCTGTGCTTCCTGTCTTCTGGATATAAATAGAAAAAAAATCTTCTAGCAGTTCTGTATAGGAAGCCTGGGAGCTGGCCCAGT
>NW_010299703.1:0-215 GCF_000700745.2 Antrostomus carolinensis | reverse complement strand
GGCAGTGACCATGATTAGACTTCAAAGAATGTCCATTCTCTGTTGAAATGAAATTAAATTAAATAACATAAAAGATGAGAAAAGAAACCTTCACCAGGAACACAAATTAAATACCTGGAAAATCTTCTGCTGTTAGATGCTCTTTCTTTTAAAAATAACAGTCCTGAATTCCAATTAATTAGACTGGCCAAGTGCTGGGTCCTGCACTTGGGTCA
>NW_010299702.1:21973-32287 GCF_000700745.2 Antrostomus carolinensis | reverse complement strand
GGTGACGGTGGCGTGGTCGGTGCTGACGGGACGGACAAGCCACCCCCTGCTCGGTCAGCAGGACCTGGGCGGTGGCAGGTCTCCGTCTTTCGGGGGAGTGTTTCATCAGGAAGAACTTGAAGATTCAAGAAGGGGCCATGAGGTGTTGAAGCTGGGAAAGGCCTGGGGAGGTCTCTGGTCCCGGGTCCTGCTGAGAGCAGGGCCAGCTCCGAGGGCAGAGCAGGTGCCTCAGGGCTTTACCCGGTGGCATCTGGAAAGCCTTTGAGGATGGAGACCACACAAGCTGTTCGGGCAGCTTGTTCCTCAGTTTGACTGTCCTTACGGTGAAGAAGTTTCTCCTTTTACCCAGTGCAGACCTCCCTTGTTTCAACTTGTGCCCTCCTCCTACATGCACCGCTGCTGAAAGCTTGTAAAAACATTTCCTTGGAATGCTTATCACACAGAATCACAGAATATCAGGGGTTGGAAGGGACCTCAAAAGATCATCTAGTCCAATCCCCCTTTCAAAGCAGGAACCTAAATGAGATCACACAGGAAGGTGTCCAGGCGGGTCTTGAATATCTCCAGAGAAGGAGACTCCACAACCTCCCTGGGCAGCTTATATATGTTCCCTGAAGTTGAGGTAGAAGAATGAAGATGGTCTCTTTTAGCTGTACTATATGATGATCTCATTTAGCTGTACTCCACCAAATTTCCAGGTCTGATGTATTTTATGTAACTATATCCATGTTTTCAGCAAGGGTTACTGTGTAATTGCAGTTTCATCTCTATCAGTGGTGCCTCAATAAAAGCTACTAATAGATCAAGCTGATAATATATAATGGCCTCAATGAATTGAGATAGAGCTGTAAATGACATGGGAGACACTCAGCCTTCTGCTGGAGAGGTAACAGTTGTGTTTTTTCTACTAAGAAATACAGTAATGCAGAATAAAAACGTTCTAGCTTTTTGCCCAACTTAAAATAGTTACCTCAGAAGGCTTGTGTTTCAACAGTGAAATTCTCAAAGTAAGCACATGGGCGATGAAGAAAACGCTGTGAAAACTTTGTGTTTCAAGTGGGGAAAAAATAACTTATTCTCTGTAATTACATGCACAACTTTACAAATTAATTTATTTCCTAATATATTTTTGTGAGCATAACAAATATGGTACCTCACCTGTTCCTACAGCTATTCATTTATTTGCACACCTTAGATTTGGTGTAAACAACACTACAAAAAGAAAATGACCCACTGGTTTCATCGCAACCCTTTGAAGGCTACAGCTCCTGTTTCATTCAATTTTTATGGAGTAGCTACCACTCCAGCTGCAACAAAGGTTTGCAAGTAAGTGTACTTGTGATTACATTCACTCTGTCTCTCACATTTTGGAGGATATCCTTAAAAATAAAACTCTTCAGTTTTTGTTCTGAAGACGATTATAAATGTGTAGGCTAGGAGACAGTTAGACACTGATAACACTGGACATTTAGTTACAAAGAATGAATTATCCAGTTTTTAAGTTTCTGAGTGAATAGCAAGGCCTTTTATAGTAATGCAGAGGCAAAAGACCAAGCATCTCATTGTCTTTCTGATGACTGTGCACTCTTCTGCAAAAGATTAATGAAAGTAATTTCCATAAGTGAATACAGCATGAATATTCTTTTGTACATAGGAATATAATGAAAAGAGATCTCAGCTTATTTTGCAGATCTGTTCTTACCTCTTCATATGCTCATCGCATTCTAATGTTGAAGAATGTTCCTGCTTGTTACTTCCCTTCCCCTGCACCCAACCTCTTGGTAGATAAAGCATAGTTGTTTTAGTTTGTGTTAGAACAATACAATAGATTGATAATGAGTTGTCCATTGCTGTCTGTCCAAAATGGATGGTACTTTAAGCTGAAGAGTCAGTTGAATGTATCCAGAGAAGAAAGGAAAGTTTTTCTGTATTTATTGGCATCTTTCTCATAAAGTACTTTTCCTTTTCTTCAGGTAGCTAAGTTGAATGCTTAGTTTCACTTTTTTAGTCAAAAGGGTGGTGGTACACGTGGGTGGGTACTTGCCTAATAGTACATTTTTGTGCAGAATTTCTTAGGTTTCTTTTTTCCCCCTCTCCATACAGTGATTTGAGGTTGTCTCGAACACGGCTGCTGGAGCTGTTTACAGACTTGAGTTGTAATCCAGAAATGATGAAGAATGCAACTGACTTGTACTTCTCACTTTTGCAAGGTAGGAACATTTATTAGCAGTACTGCTGGTGCATCAAGAGGTATATAATTTGGGTTTTAATGACACTTCTCAGAACGTGTATTGTGCTAATCATCTGCAAAGAAGCTTTGCACTTCTCAGGAAGGAGAGTAGTATCTTCATGTGTTCTGTGCTTGGTACCAGACATGGGTACTCAGCAGGCCCCTTCTACAAGTTTCAGTGTCCTTTGTGACCCTGGCAGTACTAAGTGTTGGCAGTCCTGCCCTCTTGCTTTTAACCTCATTCTGCTTCCTGCTGCAGGAGAAAATGTTTATTTGTCTCTTAGATTGTGGTGAATTGCTCCTTAAATATAAATTGAGTCTATCGCTTAGTTGATGGGAGTTGCTCTTTGGTGTAAACTTCTGGTTTGTCTAATGCTTGATAACAGGCTTATTGCAAATTGACACTTCTGCTGCTGCTTGTCTTAGGTGTATATATAAGTGCTCATTAGTATAGTATTTACATTTTCAGTAGATGGTCACCTCTGATGACACATTCCCATGAAAGCTTCCTCCTGCCAATGTTTTGATAACTCTCTTTTAGCAGTCAGGTGCTCAGACAAGTTTCTTAGAACTGAGTTTTCAGAAGTCAGCTGATTGATGGCAACCGTGATCTTTCAGTCTGTGTGAAGTGAAGCAGCTCAGGTTGGTTTAGTTCCCTTAGTCCCTGGGAGGGTGTAAGCTAATACCACATTCTAGATAAAGGTAAGAGAACAGTCCACGTTGCAGACAAGATTTGGAGAGTTTCTTCAGGAAAGCATCATGCTTGATCACTAAAATCTTCTACATGTAAAAGGAACAAGTATTTTCTGTCGTTATAAACATGTGAGAGCACCTAGAGCTATAGCCCCGGTAGCTGCTGTTGCAGCTTTTGAGTTTGTGAAGTCTGTAAGACCTGAGCAGACCAGGGCCTGTCTTACTCCTCCTTGAAAAATTCCTTGAGCCTGCTCCCACTGGCTGCTGCTTTCTGGGCTGCTGGACATGAAGAGCCAATTTCCTGTAGCCCTGAAGACAAAAGTGATGATGACTAGGTGAGTCCATGCTTCCAAGCCCTTTTCCCCCTCCCTATTGACCAGACAGCTTTTCCTGGCATTTCCCAATCACCACTACGGTGGCAGGGACAGTCACTCATTCATCTCAAGCAGCCTCAGCCATCCTGTACCTGGGTCAGGCCAACTCCCAACTTGTCAGCATATGGGACGTGCAGACATCTGCAAGGTTTTCCTTGAGCGATCAAGACTCACAGGGTTGAGCTGGTATCCTGCTAGGCAAGGAGTTTCTTGTAGTAGCTGCTCTGGGGTTTCATACATCTTGTTCTCAAGATTTTGAGGAATAAAAGGCTCAGGTTTTTGAGTGGTACAGCAAGAAACATTCCTTTATCTATATCCTTATTCTCATTGAGCCCTTCCTTCATTACTTGTTTCTGTTTCTTACTTTGAGATTGCCTGTCAGTACATTTTTTTTTTTATTCTGTAGGTTTTATCCTTTCACTGGATGACTCTTCTCAAGAAAGCAAGTTGAGATATATTCAGAATTTCAAGTGGACAGACACATTACAAGGACAAGTTCCCAGGTACATATGCTTTTATGATTCCAGGGTATGCAGCTGTTTTCTTCTTGTCTGTTATGTATATGCATGTGTGCCAGCACGGGTGTGAAGGAGAACTTAGAAGTGTAGCAAAATGTTGAACACAAAGTAGTTTCCAAAAACTTGTTGCTTTGTGGTTTTGATAATTGCCAGACTGTATTAGGTGTTCTGAAGCATGTGTTGCCTTTATGTAAAGGCATGATAATGCATGATAGTGGTGGAAGGATCCATTGTGTCTTAGCTGATCTACAAACTATATCTACAGTTGGCTGGAGCAGTAGGAAGAACTTTTAGAGTATTGGTGAATCGAATATGATAATATAGATTACTGCATATATATTTATATTATTATATAGATTTATAGATTTAAAACTTTTTCATTCGGCACTATTGCCTGATTAGTATCTTCTGACTTTTTTGATGCACAAGTGTTTACTGAAGATCTGATTTTGTTCTTGTGCTCTGAAGCTCCTAGTACACGTACTCCCGATACAAACAAACAAAGCTTCTGTTTTAAGTAGGAATACAGATCTGTAACCTTCTGGATTATTCAGTTGTCTCTTGCTATTGTACGGAATTGTGTTGTATAACCACACTTAGAAATTTGTCAAGCTTTATCTAGAAGAAATGCTTGACTTCCTCAGAGCTTTTATTCCCCTTGGAAGACAATCTGTTGATTAGGACTCTCTTCTAATTTTCTCTTGGTCATACACACTTGTACTTGTGCCAGCATTATCCTTCCCACTCCCACACCTTTCTTTTTAGAGTTTACTATTTCCTAAGCTATACTGAGCTTGTGATTGCAAGTTGGCTCTTCTCAAAGACCATGTTTTTTACCTTCTGAAATTTCCTGCTGTTTGCCCATACTGGCTGACTGCAGTTACATAAATACTTGCAACAACATTCATTTGAGGGAGATGTAATAGACTCCGACTTAATAACTTAGCAGCTACAACTTTAAAGTAGACATTCCAGAGCAAGGCTTTCCACAAAATGTGCAATTAAAAAAAAAAAAAAAAAAAAAGGAAAAATGTCAGCCACACCCAAAGCTAAACAAATCTCGAGTTACTGTTTTAAAATAAAAGTTCCCAAATGGGAAGGGTAGGCATCTGAATGTGGGAAATTATAATTATGAGCTCTTAAAGGGAATAAGTAAAAACTGAAGTCTCTTTTAGACAGTTCAGCAAATAGGAGGTTCTGAACTGGAAATAATTGACTTCTTAAATGAAAAATATTTTATGGAGAGAAATGTCAATTTATGCTATGTGAATTATCAGCAGAGAGAGCTTGTCAGAACAAAATGGAAAGCATTAAATTGTTTGGGGGGTTTTTGTCTGTCTGTCTTTAGTGCCCAGCAGGATGCAGTGTTTGAACTGGTTTCCATGGGATTTAATGTCGCTCTGTGGTACACAAAATATGCATCAAGACTTGCTGGAAAAGAAGAGTAAGTGTTTTTCTTTTCTTAGTAATTCCATTGCAGCAGTATTCCACCAAAAAAATTCGGAGGTTCTGGGTTTTGACTGCTGCAGTGCATGTCCAGCTGAGGCAGAAGGAGTTCGAGGAGGTAGTTGGCCTTCATTCACGTACTGTAATGTCCAAGTGCACTTCAGTCCCTTCTTGCATCCCTGAACAAACTGTACTAGTACCATGTGACTGTGGTATAGAGTAAGTGTCAATTGTGAATAAACCCTTCATCAGTCCTGCTCGAAATGTCCCGGTACAAAATTGAGGCTCTCAAAATCACACCTCTGCTGACTTTTAGCCCTGGAGATTTCTAAAGCTTTGGCTTTTAACACTGAGGTTGCCTTTTACTTGAAAGTCATCACAAGGTCTTACATTTCTTTTTTCAAGTGAGTTCTGTTTGATTATTTAATGGTTGGACACTGTAAGGAAGTTCTTTACATGAGGACAGCACAGCAGTGGGACAGGTTACTTAGAGAGTTAGAGGACTCTCCATTCTTGAAGGATTCAAGATTCCTCTAGACAAAGCCATAACTGACCTGATCTACTGTTGTCAATAGTCCTGCTCCAAAGCAGGAGGTGGTGGGACTAAATGGCACCTAGAGGTCTCTTCTAACTAAGATTTCATTGATTTGTTCTATATTCTTAGTATAACAGAAGATGAAGCAAAAGATGTTCACAGAAGCCTGAAGATAGCAGCTGGGATTTTTAAGCACTTGAAGGTAGAAAAACTGTCTTTGCTGTCTGCTCTTTAAGTTATCTCCAAGTACTTGACTTTTTGTCTCAGAAAAACCTTTGCTTTTCTGACAAGGTGGCAGAATAAACAAATACCTCAGACTATCCAAATGATACAGGAAGAAGAAGGGTATTAATATGTTGTGCTGCCACTCAATCCCTGCTACTCTTTCCCAATGGCAATGGGAGAGTAAACTGTCTGTCTGCTCAGTAGCACATGCAACAGAGCAGGCAGATGTCTTGGGACCTTCACTCAGTGTCCCATCTGTTTAGGAATAAAGGACTTGCTGTGCATTGGCAGCAGTGGTATTAAGCCTAAACTAACTTTGAGACTTGCTTTGTACTTAGGAAAGTCACATTCCAAAACTGATTACACCTGTAGAAAAAGGAAGAGATTTAGAAGCTCGACTTATAGACTCTTACATCATACAGTGCCAAGCTGAAGCTCAAGAAGGTATCTTCAAATTCACATGTTTGTTGGGGATGGGAGATAACAGTCTTTGGGGGTTACTTAGATGTCTTGGGAAGTCTGCTTGACAGCAATGACATTTTTTTTTTCTTCTCCTGAAGTACTGTGGCTTAGTGGAGTTGGGTTGTTTTAAAGAAACCTAAGTTACAATTATAGGAGGAAAATGCCAAAAATCAGTTTGATATTACAAATGTAACCACTTCAGAAGAACTTGTGTGTGACATTCCTCCCCTCTTCTTTTTTCCTTTCATGCAGTCTCTTCACCACCATGCTTGCCTAACATAAATTCCAAATTCCTTTACTTTAAACTATTTGCAGCTTTTACTAGCTGGTCTTCAAACAAACCTTCCTTCAGCTTTTCTATTAATTTGGAATAATTCTATCCAAGAAACAATCTGTCTTTATTCTGCAGTTTGCTTGACTGCACAATACTTGTTTTCTGCTCATGCAGGGGTTTTAAAATGCTGAATGCCTCTGCTGATTTGATGTGACATTTTCAATTAAACTTTAATACTGTGGTGTGGAATTTTTTTTCAGTGACAATTGCTCGGGCTATTGAGCTGAAACACAATCCAGGACTAATAGCTGCTCTTGCTTATGAAACAGCTAACTTCTACCAAAAAGCTGGTAAGTGTCTTGTTTTGTATCCTTAGTGACCTGGTTTATGCATTCTTGCCAGCAGACATACTTCACCCACCCATCAGTTGCGATATTAACAGTGTTTCTCGGTGGATATGCTTTGTATATTTAGTGTCTATTTAGCAGATTTAAGGCTTCAGTTGTCAGTGTAACAGATATATTTTGATGAGGCCTTTTGTTTTTGTGGGAACCTTGTTCTGTAGCTAATGGTAGGAAATGTTAGTGAGGGGAGACAGAAGACAGTAATGTCTTGAGAATATGTAATAGCAGAAAAAAAATGCCTTGATGTAGATGGAGTGTGTTTCAGCTGCCTTTGGGCAGCAGATTAGGATGCAGACCATAAATTGTATAGCAGGTTAATTATGTACATCCTTCCAGCTCACAGAATGACAGAATGGTAGGGGTTGGAAGGGACCTCTGGAGATCGTCTAGTCCAACCCCCCTGCCATTCTGTGGGCTTGCTGATGCACGTGGGAAAAGTGCAAAAATATGGGAGTCCATATAAGAGATGCAATATTGTAACATATGCTGGCTTTTGTAGGTTGCTACTTGAAACTAAACTAGGAACAAGCTTTGAAATGCTGCTTAAAAATACTTAGGTGAATTAGCTTTCCAAACTTAGTGAACAGGAGTTTCAGGGATTCTAGGGACACCTGCCTGATAGCACAATAAACTGCATATTTTTTATTTTTCTCACAGTGTCTCTGTGCCTTTGCAGGAGTAATTTATGTCACTTGTTTCTGGTTACTTTATAGTTAAGATCTATTGCTAAATTTAAGAATTCTGGTCTTGAAGTGTATGTGTAATTTTTCTTTTTGGAAATGTCTTAAAAGATAACTTTACATATGTGTTGACAGATCAAACATTATCCAGTTTGGATCCAACCTATGCAGGTAAATGGAGGAAGTACTTAAACTTGAAGAGCTGTTTCTATATGGCCTATGTAAGTACTTTGGTTGACAGCAGTCACCATTTTTAATGTTGTCTAAGGGCTGAATGGGGGCTAAGTATTGCCTTGACTTTCTTTACGTGCTGTGAAGAGAGACTGTGCAGTGTCAGTGGCATTTCAAGTGTTTTCGTTGAGCCAAGTGAAATTACTGCAGCGTGGAATTTGTTGAGATCACGTATCGTTAGGTGAAACAATTCAGGTTGAGCATAATACTTGTCTTCCATTATCTACATCACTGTCTACTTCTAGGCATAATTCAGAGCTGATCATCTTTTTGTAGGCCCTGAATGAAACTGCATGAAGTAACCTTAGGTGCCATTCCAAGTGCTGCCCCTTGTGCACTCTTGGCAAGTGCAGTGGCACCCTTGGGATCATCAGCTGCTCAGTTTGCTGTTTATTTCTTGTATCCTGCCACAGCCTCTAATCTGGCTCTTTCATACTGTAAAAAAGGTCCAAAGTAAGCAGTTAACACAATTGTCTTCCCTGACTTTAAACCAGTAGCTAAAAGCTGCTTGCCTGATTGGCAAATTTGAGAGGTGGGAGAGGGTCAGAGCTCTGGTACTTTTTCTTTTTTTAAATTTGTGTAACATGGGCTAGGGTAGATTTAGGTAACACTTGCTATACTGTGAGAACAGACATTAAAGGAAGGTATGCAAGGTAGGCATTAGTTCATAGGATTGTTCCTTTACCTATGGTATTTAATATTTAAACTCAGCAACTCCTGATAGTAGAAAAGAGGCCATTCGGTTCCCACTGAAATACAGTACATCTTCAAACATAGGTCTGAAGGAATGGGACTTTTTGGGGTGGAAGAGTTATTGGGACTGTGGCAAAATATCTCAAGCAGCTGAACACCTCATCATCTCTTCTGGATTCAGTGATTGTGGCAGATTCCAGTTTTTGAGTGTTCGGGTAGTTCTTTTTAGAGTCTTTGCTTCATAAACTTGACTTGGGTTAATCCTCATTCTGCGATGAGGCTTCATGCTGCATATTGATGCAGTGAGAGAGAGATTTGAACTAGATTATATACTGATGCTTTTGGTAAAACAGCCTTCATGAAGCTCAAAGTTCCTCTTGGCTAAACTTGAGGCAGCTTGCTTCATACCTGCCTCACAGCGTTTGTGTTGAACTGCATTGTTCAGTGAATGTCACTTGTGTTCCCAAATTGTCAGCCACCTGCAGGGAATGGCAGCTTCACAGAGATACAACGTGATGTAAGGAAGAGCAGAAGTGAACTGGTGCAGGAAGTGCCCAGTGACATTGGTAATCCTTCTGTTCTCTCCCATTAGGCATACTGCTACCACGGTCAGACTTTACTGGCAAGTGATAAATGTGGGGAAGCAATCAGATCTCTGCAGGAATCGGAAAAATGTAAGTGTGATTGAGTCTAGATTACAGGGTCTGATGATGACATACCTGGTTTATTTTGCTGTATTAATTGGTCTCCGATAAACTTAAGATTTTATCTGTCACCTGATGAAAATCCAGCAAACTATTTTTGAATAGAGACAGTTCTGGGTTCTTTTTGTCTTACCAAAGACTGTCTTTCATAATAATGCAACAGAAAATTTCATCCTCACTTCTCAGCCTGTTGAAGACTGGCTTTGAACTGCCTGCAGTACAGTGTAAAAATCAATTGGTCATCAAGTTTTCTGGTCTGGATGTTAAGTTACTGCAGCCTTTTCTGCTTTGGAGTTTGCTCTGTCTTATTAAATAGTGAACTAGACCATGTTTGTTTGTTTGTTTGTTTTTAAACAGGTTTCTGTAACTTCCTTTCTATTCCTTTGAAAGGTAGATTAAGTGAAGTTTGCTGTAGTTCAGGGTCTTCTGCACATCCTTCTCTCTTCAAAGCTATTGCTACCCCAATGCCCTGCACTGCATAACTTTGGCACAATGTATAAAAAAATGCTCAAGTCATCAAATTGGAAACTTTTAATATTAATTTTTAAAATAAATAGGGACACCTTCCACTAGCAACCTGGTCTAGTGGAAGGTGTCCCTGCTGATGGCAGGGGGGTTGGAACTAGATGATTTTTAAGGTCCCTTCCAACCCAAACCATCCTATGATTCTATGAAATAAAAACAATTTATTAAGAACTAACTAAGCTGGATTCCTTCCAGTAAAACAAACACTGTGTTTTAGTGTGTCTGTTGTTTGGAGAAGAGTGCTTCTTTTTCCTCCATGTTAAGTGTTGTTTATTTTTGGGTGTCGACTCTGCATGGACACCTTCATACCCACTCTCTTT
>NW_010299702.1:0-21961 GCF_000700745.2 Antrostomus carolinensis | reverse complement strand
CTTTCCCTCCCATGTGGCACAGTTCTTAGGCTTACTGTTGGATTTTACCCTACATGTAAGAATGTTTTCCTGCATCTTCCTACTCAAAAAGCTATCTTCTTTTTTCTGTTCCTAGTCACTTTTGCAGTAAATCTTGTCTGGAAGTGCTGCCTTTGAGCTAGTTTATTTTTGTTTCTAAGAAGCAAGAAGCCTGAATGGATTCTTGTATCTCCTAAGACTGAAGCACTGTAGATCAGAACCATGATTTAATACACTCATGTAAATGATTTTTATTGCATTTCTTTCTTGCAAAGTTTTTGCCAAGGCTGAAGCATTGTGCAAAGAATATGGAGAAACCAAAGGGCCCGGGACTACTGCCAAGCCTTCTGGACATCTCTTCTTTAGGAAGTTAGGAAGTTTGGTTAAGAACACACTAGAAAAATGCCAGAGAGAGAATGGATTCATGTAAGTAATTCATGGTTGGTACAGTACTTTATATGAACTGTTAATACCCCATTTGCTTTTATTTCCAGATGGAATGGTACATTTTAGTCTTCAGTTCTTATATTAATTTTGGCCGTGACATGTAACTTACAGAATTGCAAATTTGTCTTTAATTTTCTCATAGGACATTTGTGATGGGTCTGTGCTGTCACCCTCTCCGTTTTCTATGCCAGTTTGGCAGGATAGGTTGGACTGACATGCTGGAGAGGTTAAGCAATTTTCTTCCTTTATTCCTCATCCACTTTTTCCCTTTTCCTTCTGCACAAGAAAAAGTCCTGCAGAAGTTGCCATGTTGCTCTAATACCCTCTTCCCAGCTGCTGGGATCTAGTAGGCAAAGGAGGACAGGGAGGAAATGGAGAAGACTAGTACCTGATTCTGCTTTGCTAGCAGGGAAGTCAAAACACAGTCATGCTTTCAGTGAAGAATATGCTTGGGGTGCTAGGAGCTTTACCAGTCTAAGTATAATTAATATTGTGAGAAGGGCTTTCTGTTAGTTAATGCCCCTTCTGAAAAGAGATTGGAAGCAGTTTAAAATAGCAAGATTAGTTTGGCTTTAGAATTCTTTTGCTCATTTCTTTCTCCTCTTACGATTTCCATAATAGGTTTGTTATTTCCCTTTTTGTGATATTTAAAGACCTGCATTATAGGGGAAATGACTAAACTAAAAGGATTGTCAAGTACATCAAGCTGAACTGCAAATAGGAAAAGAAATTCTCTACTCTGCTTTGGTTCCAGTAACCATTATAATAGCTTAGAACAGCAGCATACAGGAGATGTCAACAAATCCATGTTCCTCTAGAAACAAACTTTGAAAGACAAACCAGATAACCAGTGACTGTTTTCGGAGATGTGCCTGCCACAGAGCTCTGCTGCAGCACAGGAAGGAAGGCAGCATGTGTCAGTGTTTGTCAGTTTTCAGCTCTTGTTGATTTGCTGAGGGTAGATGTATACCCTCGTTCAGGCTTTGGGTTGTAGCAAGTCTTTGTGGGTGTTGCAGTGTCATTGCTGTTATGCACTGTGGCACATTAAGACTGACTTAGGAAAAGAACTGTCCTCTTCATCTTTCTTGGGAAGTATTTTAAATCCTCATTTGGATTTTGCAGGCCTTTTTGGACAAAAGGTGCTCTTCTCATTGAAGTGCAGGGAATAATGGTTATTGAGTGAGAAAAAAACCACTTAGCTATTAGGGGTTGAACAATACCAAGAAGGAATTGCTTTTATTCTTGTGAATCTGACAGAATGCATTTGGGTGGTGCCTTAGTGACATGGAAGCGAGCAGCAGTGATTGCCACTGTAAAAACCCAGACTGTTTTTCTTTAGAATTGCAAACAAGACTTGCAGAGATAGTGCACTGTGTTTTAAATACATTACTGTATTTTATTACAGCTATTTTCAGAAGGTGCCAGCAGAGGCTCCCCAGCTGGAACTGAAAGCAAACTATGGCTTAGTAGAGCCTGTTCCTTTTGAATTTCCTGCCTTGAATGCACACTGGACTCCTGAAACGCTTGCGGCATTTGATCTCACCAAGAGACCAAAGGACGACACTGTAAGATAATCTTATGTACTGTTCTTTTCCATTAGCTTCATTTGGTGTATAATACAGAGTTACTGTTTGGATCTTCTGTAATGCTCCCAGTTCAGTGCAGGACATAGACACAGGGCTGCCACCTGAGCTCACATTTCTGCTGTGCCAGGAGGCAAGTCAGTTAACCTCTCTGCCACCCTGTCAGCGTCTGGAAATTATGGGTAATTTTTTTCTAAGTCCGGAATAGAAGGAAATTCTTTAATGTGCATAAGATGCTGAAATGTTACAGGAGTGAATGCTGCAAAAAGGTTCTTTATTAGAAAAGGATTCATTTAAGGATGCTGAAATAGAGAATCTTTGACTTTCCCCCCTTCCTTGAGGCTCGCTCAAAGCCTTCAGCCTTGAAAAGAGAGGGGACTGTTAGATTAGAATATGTAAAGTTAGCCGTGCATAAATACTGTGCAGACACAGTGGTTTGTGCTTGTGGTATTTAATTTTTTTTTCTTCTTATTTGCAGGCTAAACCAAAACCAGATGAAGAAGTAAAACCTCTGAAGGAACCAGATATAAAGCCTCAAAAAGACAGTGGATGCCAGATTTCTTAAGTGCCACAAGTGCTTTGAATTCACTTTAAAACTGTATTAATTGGACTTTGGGGCTTTAGTTCTGATCTCCTTTTCTCTGATTCTTCTTTTTTAATTTAGAAGACTAATTTAATTTACTTTTCTTAGTATGCATCTATCTTGTTTAAGAATGTGATGGATTTCTAGGAGTTTATTTATACCTGACTTATTTTTGGTTTTAGTGGGATATCATAGAATGAGTGGTCTTAAATGTTCCTATTGTGCCTCTAGAGAGTTTCTTTTTGTGGGTTTAGTTTCTACCCACAAATAGCAAAGGAAGTATCATGATTGTAACACTTGAGGATTTTTCCATTAAATTATATGCTATATAATGTCAAATTCTGCAAACAAAAGTTTGCATGAATGGTTATATTTATTCAGGTTTTGTCATTCAGGCTTAACACCCTGTCATGTTCCAATTCACTTAATTGTAGTGAGCGAAGAAAATCTGGATTTGGTTTGTAACACTCCTATAGTATTTCACAGGACTTTCACAGAACTTGAAAAACCTGAAGTTCTGCATAATTGGAGCACAATTTATATTCCTCTGAAACGATTAGCCTCTCTTTTTCCTCTATAGATTAGGGTTCTTATGTATCAGAATTTGTAGTAAGGTACTTTAGCTTGTCTCTCCTTAAATTAAAATCCTTTAATATCAAAGTGTATGTGAAAGTGATGCAGGAAGTAATACGAAAGTGCTAAAAAGCAATGCATCACAGTGTCATTCATATGAAGTTTTTGAATCTTGAAAGATTCGGTATGTTTGAAAGCTGCAGATAGTTAAAATCTCTTGGCGCTAGAAAAGCGCCACATGAACGTGTAAAGTTGTCATGCATAAGGTAATGGAATTGTAACTAGATGCTGTGTTTCCATCTGGGTAGTGTCTATGTGAAGCTGTTAGGGGAACAGAGAGGAAGGATGAGCTGAAGAGCTGATGGCACAAGTGGGAAACCAAGCTCTAGATTTCCTTTATGCCATATGTAAACAGTGCTTCTCAGCTTTTGCAGTGTTGCACTGAAATCAGCTGATGACGAGGAGAACTTGCCAAAAGCCAAGCCCCAGTCAAGACTGAGAAAGAAAGTATTTTGTAGAACTTGCTTCTTCTATTTCTGCCTACTGTGGAAAATGTGATAACATTCTTTAGTACCGAGCACTCCAAAACACTCCTGTCAACAAAAACATAGCTTTCTGATTTGCTGCAAATGCAGAAGAATATGATGCATGTTTTGAAGTGAGGGCCTTGCAGTCTCTGGGTGCCAGTTGCTGCACTTTGCTTTATCTGAGAAAGAAACTGAACGGCCTGAAAATGTTCCTGTTTCAACAAAACGTGATGGCATATGCACTTAGCATGATGTGTACTGTAAAAACATCCCTCACTTGGTACTGTTTGCATCGGTTCATCTTGCACTGTGGTATAGTTCAGTGTGTCTGTGCTTGAAATCTTTTCATGAGACTTAGAGTAATTTAGCTTAGAGGGCAGGTGCATGGCTCCTTGAAGGCCTGTGGGACAAAAGCTGTTGAGGAGGTTAATAGGAAATCCAGGGCTCTTCCTGGGATACTGGACCAAACTAAAGAATTCATTGCTGCAAAAGGCAAAGAGGATCTTAATGCTGGCTGTCGTGGGTGAATGACGTGCGGAACTCACTGCTTCCAGTGATGGATTTTTCTTTTCAGCCAGTTCTGCACACAAAAATAAGTGTAAAATCAACTGAATTGCTTTGGAAGAGGAAGTTTCTGTTCTGCAAGGGCTTAGATGGCTGGAGTATAATGAGTATCAAGAAGAATTTAGATCTAAAATTTGTACTTTTTCTGCTGACGTCGCACAGGGGCCTGGGTTATGTTTTGTGAAGAGTTACTCAGATTATCTGTTCATAAGTTGATCATCTGAATTTTTAGACTGGTTTTGCCAGAATGGAGCATGGTGATACTTTACCTTTGCAGATTTTAATTCTCCTAAAAACTTATTACAACTGTAGTCGTCTACATTTGCTTAGCCTGCCCCTTTTAAGGATCAAGATGCAGTTAACTTGGTTTCATGATCGTGATTTTTTAGTTACTCATGGTTCTTCACAAGCCTGTGTGTGTTAATCCTTATATATCTCAACCTAATTAATTTTCTTTCTGTGCAGGCTAGATTCTGTTTTCCCTCCTCCCCTCGCTTTCCTTTCTGTCTGCTACACACTGTGGCACAGACTTACCCTTGTTTGCTGATGGTTTTTGTAGGTGCTGGGACTCATTTTTAGTGAGTCTTTGGACCATGGGTGTTTCACAGTATATGGGTATCTTAAAATAAAATGAACAGATCATGACTAAATCATTCCCAAACAACTTCTTAGGAAAGATTATTTTCTGGACTTGCCATTCTTAATTCTTTGGACACTTTCTCAAACCAAGTGGTGTGTTTGAATCAAGTTCACTGTAAATAATCTGGGGCATAACCAAGTAGATTGTGTCAGATTATGGCATTACTTGAGCCTAGCTGTGTAACCTTTTATGCCATAGCTGTTTCAGTAAATATGATGTAGTAGTTTAAAAATAGACTAATGGAACAAACTAATTCACTTAATATGTGCTGCTTTTCAAGACAGACTTTGTTTACTCGTAGTTAAAATCCTGTGGTGAACATTGGATAGTTTTGCCCAAAAATGAGAAACTGGAGACTGTTTAGTTTGCAAAGTACAGAGAGCTGTGAGGCAATGGGCAGTTCTCTCTTTGGTTTTGTTGGGTGGTAGCAAGAATTATTGTAAATAATATGTAGATTAACTGTCCAGTATGCTTAAGAATATGGGTGAATTGACTGGGAGTTTCAGTTAATCTGGAAACCTAGCAGCCACATTCCTTGTATTATTATTTCCTTTAGTACTTTTTAAGAATGAGGTATTTTGAATGGTAACTTTTTAATACTCTGATGCTGCAAGAGCCTGTTTTTGTGGCCTCTCTCTGGATTTAGAGGCTCTCATGGCTAACCCTGCAAATCTTGTTGGTGTAAATAGTCTTTAAAAATTTGTGCTGAACTAGGACGAAAATGCAGCTAAATAAAATATGGAGTGCTGGGCCCTCTATTTTGTGCTTTTTAAAATGCAGTGATTGTCTTTAATCTACTATAAAGCAAACCATTAAGCTCTTTGTAAGTTTTCTATTTAAATACTTTCCTCCATGTATTTAAATACACATCCTCCCATGTTTTGTGGTCCTGGGTTTGCAGTAGTTAAATCTCCATCCAACATGTGACACTCCTAGAACTGAGGGACTACATTTGGCCCTTGGATGCTGATGTCTGCCTCCCACTGGACGTGGCAGAGGAGTTTTGCCTCTCAGCCTAAGGATGATGTTTGGTCACTTAAATGTTCAGCATGGATATGTGATGCATCTGTAATGATAGTGTTGGTTCATAGTATAAGCGAGAAAACAGATCTCTGAATCTGTGTAGAATATAGCAAACTTTGCACTTTAGAAATTCCTGGGTTTGCAATTTTGGTACAATACGATGTGCTTGTAAATATTTCTTCCTGTCATTTTAATTTTGTTACACTGATTTCAGTACTGTGCTATTGGTAAGATTTTTATGGGAAACATTACTAAAATGTATTTTTAATTGTCCATGTATAAAACAAACTCATGAAGTGTACCTCTGCCTTTAGTATTGGAGGAACATGAGAGGAGGCAACATTTCATCTAACTTCCACGTCAGTTCAGAGAAATTAAAAGTTTCTGTCTATTGGCTGAGGGATGATACGTTTCATCCCATCCCTGCGCCTAGTATCTAAACTGAAGTTTCAGCATTAACATAAATCCTGTTCATGCCTATTAATTATTCCTAAAAAAAAAACCTGTTTCTAAAGATCATTGCCAAATTATAATAGCAGCATAAGATGGTTTGTTTTTTGGGTTTTTTTTTCTGTTTTTTCCCTTAACTGGCCCAGTTGAGTGAGGAATAAAGCACAGTGAGTATGACTGGCATAGAAAAACCCCTGCAGTGAGTACATGTCTCTAGATTTTGAGTGCAGTGTAAAGGCCTTTCCAAAATGACCATTGGTTTCATTCACATCTTTCCCTGCTGGTGATGCTCTCAAATTTAGCAAATGTCACATGGTAACTGAGGAGGCCCTTGATCAGCTTTTTATGTAGGAAGGCTACCTCCTTTGGTGTTGGTGTCCTCATGGATTGCAACTTTCTTGAATCCATCCTGTACTCTGAATATCAAACTTGAATGGAATCAGCTCTGATGAGACTGACTGAGCAGCCTTATCTTGTGCAGTCACCATGCAATCTTAAGCTTCATAGTTTGAAAAATTGTATATAACCACGAGTTTCAGAATACCATTTAAAATAAACAATCTTAATATGTCACATTTTGTCTTATCATTTAAAATATTAAGTATAGTAGCAAGAAACAGAGTCTATCTTGAATGTTACTTTCACCAATTTAATACAGATGTAATAATTCTAGTGAATAGTTTATACTTGCAGTATGCCTGAAGGAGGATTTAAGTGAGCAAGATACATGAAGTAGTAGCTACAGTGAAGGACTTCCAAGTCATGAGGGGAGGAAGAGAGGAGGTGGAATAAAAAAAAAGTAATCAGGTATGATTTTTGTATGCCTATACAAAACCTCAGTGCTTGCAAAGGTCTGTGACATTGTAGGGTGTTCTGTATACTGCATAAAGGGGTTATTTGGGAAGGGCAGACTGCTGGTCATTTCTCTGTGTTGCCAGCAAATGGAAGTAGATTTGTAAGAAACCTGTTTTTTCGTTTTCAGAGGCATGGTTGTTTTTTTCAATTTTTAGTATAAATACACACTAATGCCTTTTAGCCTCTTAGGCTTTAGCAGTTTCTAGAAGAAAAAAAATAGTCTCTATCAGACTCTGATGTGTATTTCCTTCTGAAATAAATCTTTCCCTCAACAAGGTACTTCGAAAAAATAAACAGAAAAGGTGTTTTCATTCATGCATGTTGTGACTTCAGTAGAAATATCTATAACTGATTCCATAATATTTTTCCTTCTTCCTAGTGATTTAAAGGATTTAAATTTCTCTGTAGTCCTTAAAGAACAGGAGTTGTTTGTCTGTCTAAAACTATCTTCTACCTAAATCTGATATAAAATAATGTTATAGGAATGTGAAGACTGGACTGTTCAAGAATAGCATGGGGAATTTGACAGTGTCCTGGTTATCAGCTTTAAGACAAACCTTCCTCCCCGATTTAGAAACTAAAATTTTTCTACTTTACAGGATTTTTTTTGTCTGACATCAGATTCATCCATTCAACCAGGGAGCCGACCAAACAGGTTATTACATTTGGAGGTGTTTATAATTTTAGCATGTAGGTGCTGGACTGGATTTTTATTTTCCTTTCCTCCATCAAGAAAGTAATCTTTTCAGCAGCAGCCTGCTATTAACTCTGAAACAGATTTCCAAGTCACAGAAAGTTACTGGTTGGTGCTGGGAACTCCTGTAGACCCACAATTTCCCTCATGTTGGTGAGGGAAACAGCTGATGAGTTACTTGGAACGCTTTTCTTCAGACTTCAGAAAGTTGAGGAGGTCCTTGAATGTGAAAGACCTACCTATCTTGCTGTGTGCTTTTTCTAGCACCTTGCAGGCTACTTTTCATGCCTTCACTTTTAAGTGAACGGGGAAAACCCTTGATTTCCATGCTTTATTGCTTTTCTTGTTTTCTTGCACACTCAAGTAAGAAGTGAAATACCCACCAATGATGCTTATAGCTAATGTCATTGGGATAAAGTGGATGAGTGGACAGTTCAGACCATAAAACTAATTATATATAGATGTCTACACATTGCTTGCTTCTGTTTATACTTGGAAATTTTCTGTTGAAGCCATAAAAAAGTAGAGATTTGGCTTTATGAAAGTGAAAACTGAGATTCTGATGGACACCCATGTAGCAAGTCCCATACTCATTTGTTTTTGGTAGCTTTGGAAAATGCCAGGCCAAATGTTGTTATCCTGGGCTGGGTGTTGGAAAGTCCACAGGATTTTTTCTCTGAACTGTAGTTTCAGATCAGATCAAATCAAAGCTGATGGGAAGCTTAAATAGTTTGTCTCATGCTTCTGTCACTAGCACATTCATGTCTTCTGGGCTGATGATTTTGCTCAGACTTCTAACTCGATCACAAATGTTATACCACAGTACTACTTCTCAAGACTGATGCAAGTTGGCATTCTTGCACTTTTTGTTGTGTGCATGGTGTGGGAACTCTTCTGGCAGCACATATTTCTTAAATTATTTGCCTTTTTAAAAACATAGCAAAACTTACAGTTTTCCCCTAGTTCTCACAGGCAGTTGGTGTAGAATTTCAACACAAAAAAGAGATTATCCCTTGTGCAGCTCTACTTTCCACTACATCAGACATGCCTGGTAGGGAGCATTTTGGAAAAGTCAGATTAAGCACAGTTTTTAGAGATTGCTGTTTTCTGTCAGTGAAGAAGCACCTTGAAGAAACATGATTATATCAAATGTGGTCTCCTGTTGGCTGCTTAATAAGCAGGTAATGTAGAGGCCTAGTTGTGAAGCACACATTAGCTCTGAAGTTCAGAGGAAGACAAGAAGTGGAATGGCTTTTCTTTACTGCTGTAGTACGTGGGATCTTAAGGCAACTGAATTCCAGTTAGGGCAGAGCTACTGGTATACTGGCAGAGGTCCAAGCAATTCAGTGGGATTGACTGTCGGAGACATCCACTGCTGCTGCTGGGATGACCTGAGGAGTGTCAGGAAGAACTTCAACGATGTGCCTCTGCTTTTGTAAGAGCTACAGAAACTGTGTCCTTGTGGTGGAGTCACAAGGAAGCCTGGAAGGATCGGCTCTGCTTGTCTTCTGCTACAGTGGGACACATCAGATTACTGCCAGTTAGCTGACATCGAGAGCATGAGCCGTTTAGGTAAGAAGCTATTGTTGTAGTCTGTGTTTCTGTAGCATTTGTCATGCTGTGACTGCAGTCTGATCTGTCTGGGAGGTCTCATGCAGCAAAGCTCTTGCAAAGAAGTTAATTTTGGGTAGGTAGTGAGTTACTTTTTATACCTTTTTGGTGTCAATACATAAGTACTTGCAGGATATCAGTTCCCAGAATAGTTGTTACTGACTTGTTTTCCCTGGAAGGTTGGTTCATGATCACAGTTTCTTTGTCCTGCACCTATCAGAGTTTCTGCTCTCCAGCCAACTACCCCCATCACAGAGGTTTCTGCTGAGCTTATCAAGGATGTGTCAGGACTCCAGGTAAGGAGTTATAGTTCTTTCTTAGTATATTTACCGGGTCATCTTTATGGTGGCTCCTGTCAATCTTTAAGTACCTCGCATAAAATAAGGTTGCAGTTCTCTTGATCACCTTGAGTCCTTCTGTGCATATTCAAATTCTTGTTTCCTGATTCTTCTAAGCCAGGCTTGCGTCTGACATTGTGTCTAGATGAAGCCTCACTAGTACAATGGGTTAAGTCTTCCCTATCTGAACCAGATATGCATCTCCTGGTGTCTCCAGGAATCATGTCTGTCCTTGTCAGAGCCGTGTGGTGATCTCCAATCATTTTGCCCTATGTCTCCAACCTTTCTGTCTGCCTTTCCCCAATATTTATTCACCTTTAAGTTACAGTGTCAATTTTGATAGCCCCTAGATGTAAGATTACATTTGCTCTGTTGAATTGCGGTAAAATCTTTTATAAATATCTAAAGGACGGGTGTCAAGAGGATGGGGCCAGACTCTTTCAGTGGTGGCCAGTGATAGGACAAGGGGCAATGGGCACAAGCCGGAATGCAGGAGGTTTCACTTAAACATGAGGAAAAACTTATTTACTGTGAGGGTGATGGAGCACTGGAACAGGCTGCCCAGGGAGGTTGTGGAGTCTCCTTCTCTGGAGATGTTCAGAAACCACCTGAACACTTTCCTGTGTAACCTGCTCTAGGTGAACCTGCTTTGGCAGGGGGGTTGGATTGGATGATCTCCTGAGGTCCCTTCCAACCCCTACCATTCTATGATTCTGTGAATCTTAAGATCGGGTACCTTCTCCCCTGTGAGACCCAGATCGTCTTCTCTGCTAACAGTACTTCCCCAATTTTTGCCCTCAGCAAGTTAGTCGGTACCTTCCTCCCAAAACCAAATTATAACCATGCAGAACAGCACCAGAACAACAGCTCTCTTTAATTTATTAAAAATTCCCACAATACTGAGTGGAGTTATGGCCACTAAGGGTCAGCAGAGCTTATATTTTCCTGCACTTTTGTGGTTTCTGGTCCACAGCATGAAGTCGGTACAGGCAGCAGGCCCTCTAGATGGTTACATGGCACATGCTATGCATCCAAGAGCAGTATTGTATCTTTAAAATGGGAACAGGTATAACAAGTTACATCTTTTACATCAAAAGATGTATGCTGAAAAGGACATCTTTGTAATTACTTATGTGGTGGCATCCAGGAGCCGATGCATGCTCTGTGACCAGGTGAGCAGCTACAATTCCAGCGCTTCCATAAAGGTCACTGCCAAGGCCATGGAGCAGGAGCACTGTCAAACTGGCTCTCTTGCTCTGTGTCCCAGAGCCTGGCAGCCTCTTCAAGGCATCTGCCTGTTAGGAAGAAAGTGTTGTGATGCTGTATCACCTGCATAGGGTTTCTCTGAGGTCATGTATGGGGTTTACGTGGCAAAGATTTGGTAGGTGGGGAGGCTGCAGGGGTGGCTTGAGCGAGAAGGCATCAGAAGCTGCTTCCATGTTGGACAAAGCTGCTCCAGCCGGCCCCAAGACAGACTGCTGCTGGCCAAAGCTGAGTCCATCAGCTGGCCTCCTCTTGGCCGCAGGGAAGGGGCAGGGTGAGGGGGTAAAAGGCCGTGAGGTGGGCAAATGAGGCATTCTGCAGCTGGAAAAGTAACCTTGTATCTGTCCAAATTCAGATCTCCATGCAGCTGTTGCATATGCTGACTATCCTAGCAAAATTTTCTGGTCATGGTGGGATTATTTAAAGTAAATAATATATCGGCTGAATCTGGCCAGTGTGAGGAGCTCAACTGAAACAGGCTACAGACTTTCTTCTTTGCAAGCTGGCAGATCACTTCATATTGCAAGCTGAATGGTACAGGACTGTGTTTAGTGCAACTTCATGGATGAGCTTGTCTTTATGTTCAAAATTAAAGCTTTCTTCTTCTGCTTTGTAGTCCACACTCTCCTGAAGGCTCTACCGCTGGTTTGGGGCAGTTTGAATTGCAACCACTTCACTTCTTAGTAATTTAAGGTTTTCCTTTTTAATATATGATTGATTAGCTTACTTTAAGAAGAGATTAACTGGAATGCAATCACTATTGAAGCAACAAAGCTGGTACAGCGCTGGCTTTTCTCCTTCTTTTAATATGTGGTGGCATTGTCTTAAGGGATTATGACCAAGATTTAAAACACTTGATGATGTTTAAAATTAGGTAATTTTTTTCAGTCAGATGATATAAACATTATCAACAATGAAATAATTCAGACTAGATTGCTTGGTATCAGCCTACTGATCTTTTCCAAAGGACACATTTTACAATAGCCAGAAAGGAGCTCTCTTTGCTTTTGGATATCTAGAGGCAGCCTTAGTGTGAGTAAAAGAGGAATTTGAAAATAACAGAAAAACCTGATTATCACACTGGTAGGAAACAACCAGGGTGCAGTATGTTAGGTAAATTAGGAATTTTGTGCTACTTACACAGCTAGACCAGCGTAGCAGAGAGCACTTGCAGAAGAAGAATCAGAATAGGATGACACTGATTAAGGGTGGACCATTTTGTCTGGCTTGCCTCAACAGACATCAAGTAATTCTTGACAGGGCTGTCAAATTTATTCTTAAAGACTTCTAGTAATGGTTACTGCATCAACTCACCTGGTAATCAGTTGTGGTTTTGAATCTTTTCAATAACAGAGTTTTTCTTTATTTCATGTAGATCATGCTGTTTGCATTTTAAGTTCCTCTCTTGTCCTATCAGCAAACTGTCCTCGTCTTTCATGATCTTTTCCTGTATTTGACTGTTACTGTGCCTCCCCACAGCTTTTCCTTCTCTAGACTAAACACCACCATCCCTTTGCATCTTCCTGCCTTAGTCTTAGTTCCTGGGATATTTACTTGTTCTTATTGCTGTCCTCTGGACTTTCTCTAATTTGTCCACATGCTTTTCAAATGTTGTCATGTCCAAAACAACAGAAGCCTCCAGCTGGGCTCACCAAGACAGACTAGTGCATATCTGCTACCGAAGCAGCTGTTTCCCATCTTGTCTAAGTGCGGAACCGTGAAATTATTTCCTTACATCCAGAGGTTTTTTTTCCAGAATATTTCTTTTATAGAGATTCTTTTGAATTGTATTGCCATTTTCCATGTTACTCTCAGTTGTTTGCAAAAGTATCTATTGAATCAACCCATCCATTAAAGAAAATACTAAATATCAATGTCCAAGGCAGAGCCCTGCTCTGTATATGCCTCTGTGCTGCCAGTGAAATATTGGTAACTAATCTCTATATACTCTTTCTCAAGAAAGCAATTTTTCCAAGAAATTTCAGACCCACGGCTGACCTTTTTTATTTGAAGCAACATGGAGCTACTTGCTGCCATTCCATCCTCTCACACTAAATGTGCTTTCTGCTGCCAGTGATTTTTTAAAATAAACTTCACATCTCCATCTATAGCATCATGGCAGATGCTTAGATTAATTTTTGTTTATTACTATGTAATGTATTAATTATAAATAAAATTTTTTACATTGCAGTTAAACATCAAAAAGCAACTTAAGATGGCAAAATTAGTTAAGCAAAAAAGTATGAGTAGGTATATGAAATCTCAGTTTGGTCCTCTGTCCTTATGCAGCATGATAGGCTTTAACTACAAGGTCACGCACTACTTTTACAGAGGACTTTATGCATGGAATAGTTACTCATGCAAGAGAGCATGGTGTATTTTCAGTGTATTTCATATATCCTTGCAGTCTGTTCTCTTTTATTTGCTGTGCAACATCGAAATGTAGTACGGCATGGGGGCTTGTTCATCTCCTCCTGGGTTCCTGAGGAGTGGTGTCAGATAAGCATCTGAATGCTCTGCAAATACAATTTTTTACAATACAAAGATGAGAGTCAAGATTGTCAGCATCCAGCTAGCTTAGAGTATCCAGCGAGGAACGTCACGGGGCATTTAGCATGTTACACTGTGGATAGTGTTCCTATTGTGTGTATCTGTAGCAACCATGAATGGTCAACACTCCTGCCAAAGGATGGCAAGCATTTCAAACCAGAGCCCAGTAAACGCACATCATGCAGCTATAAACTGCCAAAATTCACACAGGGATCGTATGGGAGCTGTAGGGCAGAAGCTAACATGGTGTCTAGCTCTCTGTGTCACCTTTCAGGTGCCTTTGTTATGAAACCATCTTTTCTTCCTTCTCGCTCCTCAGTCTTGTGTTTCATTCACATCTTCCAAGCTCTCCATGACTGAAGGTGGGGTCCTAGAGACAACAGCTTGCTCCACCCTGCAGCCCTGACCTGCTCCAACGGCAGTGCTCCAAAGTCCCTTCTCTCCAACTGATAAGGAGGCATGAGTCATAGGGGGAAAATGATATATGATCACAGTATATACCGTCCCTTTTCCATTATTCAACTTAAGTAGGGGATTTGATGAAAAAACATAATGAAGAAACTCCAAAGTCCTAACTTTGAACTACTGGCTCTGCCACTGAGCTTTCTTTTAACTAAGTTCACTTTAAATAAGTCTTTTCAAAAAGTCTAAGCATACTGGGGGGGAGAGAAGGTAATTCTGTGGCTTGCTCTATGTCCCTTCCACATAAGAATCTTCTCTCCAGCTTGTATATTTGGATCCTGGGCAGATGTTCAGAGGGATAGCAAAAGCTGAACCAGGGACCATCTCTGTCAGATCTCAAGATTCTGAAACATTCTGCTTCCTCTCTGATTTACAGCACTGAAGCAAACAAAGAATTGTTTTAACATCGACTAGAGAAAAAAACATTATTTTACTCCTACCCGTGTTTTCAAACATTTGGAAGTCCTTTTCCTTCCCCCATGGGACAAAATACTTCAGCACTGACAACAGTTTATCAGCAACTGAAAATAAAGATTCTGATAAGTGTCAGTGACCTTTATTACTATATTGCAATACTGTATATTAATTAGTAGGCAGCAAGGAAGTTGGTTTTGAGCTAAATCTATTGCAGCTTTATGAAAAGCAGTTGAGCATCTGAGATTGGACAGCATAACTAAAGGGAGAACATTGTGCAAATGTAGAGAGGCTGTAAGGACTGGTGGAGCAGCAGAAGCTGGCCCAGAGGCAGGAACTGAGGCCATAAAGAAAAAGAAAAGGGATCACAGTAATAACTGCTGCCAAGAACATTGTCTCAGAAAGCTGACAGTAGGACTAGGTTGGCCAAGGTTTACTCCAGGCGATGTCTGTCAGTTTGCCACAGGCAGGGCAGTGCTGTGTCTGAAAAGGTGGGGCCTGAAAGTAGTTGCAATGAGTTCATTTTCTTCATCAACTGCCTAAAATATAGAAGACATCAGTTCTATTTCTTATCCCCTATACAGGTCAAGGCAGATGTACAAATGGTTGTAATTGTTCTTAGGTAGTAATGAGGTTGTGTAATGAATTAAGCCAAGGTGAATTTGTTTAATTATTGAAACAGCATGGAAGAAATTTTTTACACGTGGAATGGAGTAAGTGAGGTATGGATATCCCAGAAGTACCAGCCAGACCTTAGGAAAAAGTTGTAAAGTCTGAATTATGAAGGAGGTTTCTCAAGCAAGGAGAAGATTTTCACTAAGTAAATGAATTGTGCCCTGCACCATCTTGTCTGTTGATCCTTTATGTTCATATGTATAAAATTTTTTGCCACCATTTAAAACACCTGTTGCAAAAGCCCTTTAGTAGGAGGAGGATGTTCCAGTTGTTATTTCTTTTGTGTGTTTTCAGCTTGTGAATCCCTTGGAAGGAAACTTGCCACACTGTTTGGACTCAACAAACCCAGGTACAAATACACAGTAGAGGAATACTACAGGGCACAGAACCAGTTAAATAAGGTCTGTATCTTGCTTAGGAGAATGGAGAGGATGTGCTTCCTTAGGCTTTATTTAACTGCTATTACGTTTTATGCCACAAAAGCTGTTTTCAGCCCTAAACAACCTACCAGTTGACCAAATTTGGCCCTGTAATCCTTTTTTCACTGTTTTCACGTAAAGCTATTTGAAAGCTTTAGTAGATCTTTGAGTGTGATTATTAGTTTCTGTGTCCTATTTTTACATGCACGAGTCCTCCTTGTACTGTATGTTCTGAAGTTACTGCATTTATGCTGGGTTTTGATTGTAAATTGTATTTGAAAGTGAACAAACAAGAAGTCAAGACAACCTTAGGAGTTTTATTCCCCGAACTGATGAAGTGGAGGTGCACAGCAAAGGTGATGTAGATGTGTGGCCAGCTTGTTCACTTCACTATCACTTCCAGTAGCAGAATCAGAAATCAGTGTTGGTCCAGACTTTGGAGACAAACATTGGTCCCGGTTTTGGGGCCAAAGTCAGAGTATTCTGTTAGCAGTACCTCCTGAGTAAAAATCTCAAGAAATAGAGAACCACCTTAGAAAACTTTGTCTAACCACAAAGGACTCTTGGGAATGTGGGTGATACAAAACCCCTCCCAAAAACCAAATTCTAAAATGTTTTCCTGTCACCAGTTTGCTGAAAGTCTCTGTTGCAACACTCCTGTTTTGATTAGTGTTGTTGGCTGTGGGGTAATCCAGCTGAATAATGTAGCGTAGCTCCAATTATCCTTTACTCATTGCTGCCAGGAAGAAAATAACCTGCTCTGCTTTGTTATGCTGAGAGGCTGGTTACTGACAGCTGTGATAATGGTTATTGTACTGGATGTTTAGCAGACATATACCAATGTTTCTTGAGGAAATACTGCATAAATGATCAACCAGGTGAAATTTTGTAACTAAGGATGGATGAAAATTGTGTTGAAATCAAGGTTTTCTAGCAATAAGGTTATACAGAAAAGATGGGATTTTTTTAAACGTGTGGGGATTTTTTTAAAGATGGGATTTTTTTTAAACATTTTTTAAAACATATTTAAGAATATGGTGAACTTTGTCATTTTAAGCTCACTTTGCATTGCTGAGGACTGCCTATAAATGAAGGGGCCCCAAAAGTTGTTGGAACTGTCTGAGTCTGCATTTCAAGTTCTAGTTTCATAGTTTTACACAGAATTTTAATTTTAAGAGATGAATCAGGCATGAGCTCTTGCAATTTAGATGCAACACAACTTCCCTGAAGGCCTGAAGTGCCAGATTGTGCCAGTTTGCTCTTTACAGTGAATGTCTACTTTGAAAAAGAGGATCTGTAAAAGTGGTAGTGTTAGTTTCCAAATTTTAGGCGAGATATAACTGAATTTTAAAAGGGTACCTCAGTCCCTCAGCATATTCTGAGATCTTCCACTTGAGCTTGATTCTCATTCATCAAAAGCTATTCATCTGTCTCTGTAACTGTCTTAAATTTGAACCTTCAATACATAAACCTATGTAATCGTATTTTATCAGGCTTGAGCAGGGGAGGGAGTAACTTGCATTTCGAACCCTGCTTGAAACATGAGCCAGAGGTGAATGCAGCTCACCCTTCCTGCTCTAACGCGGACTTCTCGCAGCTTTTTGCCACTAAAGCAAGACCAGTCAATTTCTAAAACATAATAGCAAATGTGTGGATGGTGTTTCCATATTGTTGCTTTTCAGTATTTATTTTAACTATGTTTTGTGGCTTCTGGTATTGCAAATGTCTTGCTATTACTTCACAACATAAGCTACAGCCATAAATCAGCCGTATGTGATGGAGACTTTGTGCTTAAGGTAACTAGAAGCACTGGGACAAATATCATTTTTAAGTGTTCCTAACAGAAGATGACAAAATTATTTACCTTTTATCTAATGAATGTTTTACTGTTTTGTCTTCAGGAAGATGGAGATGGTGGAGAGAGCTCTGAGAGAAATGATGTGGGCTCTTTGAGGGGAAAAAGCCACCTTGGGGTATGAATTGTTGAAGACAGTTAAGGATATAGTGAGTTTCTCTCAAAGTGCATTTGGAGATATTAATGAGACACTTTTTGGGTCATGTTCTAAACTTAAACTACTAAGTACTGAATGTTGCCATTCCAGTATATCTCTGATTAAAGTAACTTACAGGCTATGAATGGTTATCAGGCCATGGCATAAGCCATCTCCTCCCTTTGTCCGGCACAGTAAAATTTTAATGTTCAGTAGAGAAAAAAGCAACTCAACCACTGAAGAGAAAAAGGAGTTTTGTGAGGGAGAACATGGCCTCTGTGGCATCTACCGCTTTATTTAAGCTAAGGAGATAATGGGAACTTCTGTCATGTGGTTCCCATTTAACTGAAACTCTCATTTTCTGATGCATGGATGTTGGATCCGTTGTTAGCTGATCTCTTCTGAGTACGGAAAAGTTACTCCTTGGGGCAGTACAGTGCAATTCAATATCCTGGTACACCCAAATCAGCCTGCAAAGTCCTCTTTTGTTCTAGGCAGCTGCAGATTTTATTCTCATTCATCAGAGTAGCAGAATGAAAAAAAAAAAAATTTCTACTTTAGCTGACTGAAAACATGTAAAATTTCCTTTAAAAGTGTTCAGCAAAGCAAGTAGCTGAACACTGATAATCATCATTTTATTAATTCTTGCTCTCTACATTCTGTATTTTTTTTTTTTGCAAACTAAATGTTGGTCAGTATTCATAAGAAGGTAAATTGGCTTTATAGATCAACCAAGCTAATAAAAGAAGAATATAGTTATCCTAGTTGATGTGCTGCTTCAGTAATCTTCTTATGAACACTGAATATTATCCTAAGCTACTCTTCATTGCACTTTTCAAATTGCTGGTATGCATGAAGTGAGAAGAACATCTGGAAGAGTGGATTATGGCGAGTACTATGCAAGATGAGTTTTCTGGACAGTATTTTTGAAGAGATGTCTAAATTATGCTTTTCTCTGACAGTTTCATGGTAGTTGAGAAAAAAACATGTCCAAAATTTCATTTTGCATGGGTCTGTGTGGCTTCTGGATGGCTAAATGGAATAAAAAAAATTCTCTAGTTGCTGGGTTGTCAGTTGAAAATGCAAATCAGTGCTGCTTGGTTGTGTGTGCTAACCTTTTTTCCTTTTTTAAAAAGAAAAAGCTCAGACTGATTGCAATGGTTTAGAGCATGAGGATTTTTTACAAGAGTAATATTCCTCCCAAAAAGCTGTTGTCTTTCTCAACTAGTGAAACTCAAGTTTCAGAAATACAATCACTGAAAGCAGATGTTTCATTCATCTACATGCAAATCGCCACTATAAACCATGCTTGAGTCTCACAGGGAAAATTGGAAGTGACACAACCTCCGAGCAAAACTGGGAGCTCAGTCTCTTTCTGCATAACAAGTGCTGTAAGTGATTGAAAGCTGTGAATTTTCCATCACTTTCTTGAAGGCTGTCGAGTGTCTTGTTTCCTTGGCTTTTCTGTTTCTTCCTGATTTCAGAATTGGATAGGTGAATTCTTCACCTTTCAACTCCTGCTGCATAAACCAGTGGCCAGCATCGAGAATGCTTCAGCTAAGATGGCACACTCCACAGGCCTGGCTGCACTGCTGGATGAAATACTGAAACTTCAATTATTTTCATTATACAGAAATGTTGTCTTATGATAATTCTGCTGCATATTAAGTCCTGGGATTTGATAATATCATGCTGTGGTCAAAGCAGTGGGATTTATTCCCATTAGTCATTACCTCATCTGTTTTCTTTGGGTTTTGGGTTGTTCAGGGTTTTGTTTGGTTTGTTTTTTTTTTTTAATTTGACTTCTCTTCAGAATCATACACCCACTGGAGAGACAACTTGTAGCTGTGCTGTTCCTTGTTCACATTTTGAATTACATGTTTAAGTGAGGGCAGTGAGAGCTCCGATTTTATTTCTTTCAGTTAGTGCCAAGGGCAGTAACACTGTCTAGGGGACACTACTGTTCTGCGTATAGCGCGATCAACCTTTGGGAAGGAACAACCAACCATTTCCATCATCAGTTTTGATGTTTCACTGCAAGGTAGAAAATGCCCAGACAGTCCCATTGCAATGCCCAGGCAGTCCCATTGCTTGCAGAGCTGCTCATATGGGCTTTCTCCCGATTTCATGAGTAAGCAAAGCACAACAGAGGAGGCTTGAAATCAGCCATTTCTGCCTGGTGATATACACAGGAGGCTCCATTTCCACCCGAATCAGGTTTTGGCTGGTTGCCTCTCTTTGCTGCTTCTAGTTTGTACCAGATGATATCTGTGTTTGCAAGTTGGGGGTGAAGGTGAGATCTGGAGGGAATCCTTTGGTGAAGGGCACCTGTTATGAACCTGCTCAGTTGGTTCCACTTGTTGAAAAATCAAATGGAGTTGTTTGTTTTACCTCTTTTTGGAAAGCAATTGAAAGGAGCTTTGTCTCTTCCCGTGGCATTGTTTTTCTTGTATTTTGTCATCCATGAGCAATCATAAATATTTGCAAATTATTGCAAATAATTGAAGAATAAGCCCATGGAGCCCTGGCCTAACTGCTTCTCTCTCTCACCCTAGGTCTTGAGGTTGCAATGTAGGCAGCAGATTCTGTTGCCAACTTCTCTGGTGTCTGGTCTGATGTTGCAGCAGTTCTATATGTCCCTCCAAAAGAGGCAGCTGAACTACGATCCATCCACCTCATTCCTGTGCTCCAGCAACTCTAATTGGGGATCGAGTCCTGTTTGGCCAGGTGCTGCACAAATATGAAATAAAAGATAGTCTTTACCAGCAAGAACCTGCTTTCAGTTCACAAGAGATGACAGTGGGTTGTACACTGCGAGTGAACCGGCATCGGTCATGCTTTGGTATGACCTGGCCAAGGACAAAGCAGCTGTGAAACAGGGAGCTGAGTCTTTGGTACAGCACGACCTCACCAAACCCCAAAGTTCAAATCCCTTGTGCCTTAACTGGCTTTGGACTTCAGCAGTCTTCTGCAGCTTAAGGGATGGTAGGTCATTGCTGGTGCTTTTCTCCTTTGCTGAAAGAAAGATACTTTCTACTTGTTGACAAAAAAGAAAGAAAAAGAAATTCTGGGTCCCAGTCTGTGTCCTTGTTAAGCGTTTAAAATAACTCTTCTGGAGAACAGCTAGCTGCTCTTTCATCAAACCCGATAAGAGGGTTTCTACCGTGACATTAGAAGTCTGCACTAAATGCTTTGACAAAAACCATGCACACTCCCAAATGAAATCTTATTTACTGTGGTGTTATTAAAGTGCTAAATAAATAGACAAACTCAGAAGTGCTGGTAGGATGTGGGTGGGTGAATAAATGAGTTTTGATGCTAATGTCAGTCAATGCTAATTCCTATCCTTTGAAGAAAGTGTGATAAACACAGCTGCCAGAAGTGTGATCTGAAATTGCTCTAATTAAATTAAATTTTCACTGGAATGAAAGCATCTGAGCACCTGGCTTTGTTTCCTTTTTAGATGGACTAATTTGGAGAATAATGACTTTTCAGTTCTTTTATGACCGGGTAGGAAGGTAAGGTTTGTTAAATATATATAAGGATGTGAGTATGCACAAAACTATCGTATGAAATTATGTTTTCATATTCATTTTATTGTATTTGCTGCTCAAGATTTGTATCTTAATTTAGAATCTGAGATCTCCAAGGGGGATTTATCTGTACTGGCTGCTAAATACTTTCTTCGTAGAAATATGGAGAGACTTTATAAGTCCCTGGTGTTTGCCTCGTAAGTAAGTTTATGTGTTAATAGTAAAAGACAGATAAGGGTGTTTCAATGGTTATGAACTATTTAACTGCTGATCATAGACTGGGGTTGAGAAAAATAAGTCACTGTAAAGAAAGATATCAAGGGAGAAAAGATAAGAAACTGAAGACATGATCTCTGGATAATTCCTCATTTTTCGTCTTCTCCTTCTTTCAAAAACACCTTCTCTCCTATTTGTAGATGGATTGAAAGATCTGTCACTCCAAGCTTTTCAATTTTAGTTTGCAAGTAAAATTTTGATTGGGCTCTGATCTGGATGGCTAATCTTTTTTGGGAGACCTGAAAATGAAACAGAGTGATAGATTATTTCAGTTGTTTTTCTGTTTGTTGGTTGGGGTTTTTTTGTGTCCACTATTTTCTGGAGCAATCCAATTAGTTACAGAGAACAGTGTATTTGGAAGTAAATAACTGAGATATATATGTTTCATTTGTGAGTGCTATTAATTTTAAACAATGTAAGAGAGATGTGTCAGAATTTAATATAATAAAATAAAAATATGAATATATATATT
>NW_010299701.1:393-7927 GCF_000700745.2 Antrostomus carolinensis | reverse complement strand
GGGCGGCTGCCGGTGCCGGTGCATCATACCTGGGGCAACCACGAGCTCTATAACTTCAGCCGGGCCCGCCTGGTGCACACTGGCCTCAACAGCCGCCCCGCCGGGGCCATGGCCGGCCCGCCGGCCGGGGACTGCCAGGCCTATCACTTCAGCCCGGCCGCACGGTTCCGCGTCGTCGTGCTCGACGCCTACGACCTGAGCATCCTGGGCAGGGAGCCCGACAGCCCCCGCTACCAGGAGTCCCTGCGGCTGCTGCGGGAAAAGAACCCCAACGACGACCTCAACAGCCCCGCAGGTACCCCCAGGCTCTCTGGCAGGGAGTGCAGGCAGCTGAACCTCTGCTTCCCAGAGCAATAAGGCAGCTGCCAGGGCTGACATCTGGTTGCCAGGAGGATGAGGCATATGCCCCATCTCTGCACATCTCCTTTGCTTCCCTGCTGTTGGCTGAGAGCCAGTCAGTGGGTCTTTAGGTGGGCACAGGAGATGCTGCCCCATATCCATCCTGCTGCTCTGGTGCTTTTGGGGTAGGTTTGTGTTGTGCTGTGTGCCCTGCAGTATCAGAACAAAAAGCAGCTGTTGGTGCAGCTGCTATTGCAGGGTGTCGAGTGATGCCTACTCTATCCCATGCAGGAGGAGGACCCAAGAGTGAAAATCCTGTGCATGTGTAACCTAAACCCCTGAAAACAATAACAAATAATTTTCTCTTGATTGTCCAAGGAGACTGGAGTTTTGATCCAAGAGATGAAAAAAAAAAATGTTGTAAGAGTATACTGTCTATTGTAAGCAGACTTGTGTAAGGCAAGCAAATAGGGGAGCCACAAGAGGTGTGTGCCCCTATGCCTAACCTTCTTCTTCATTGCAGGACTCAAAGAACCTCAGTTTGTAGAGTTTAACGGAGGATTTAGCCAAGCCCAGCTGGACTGGTTCAATGAAGTCCTCAAGTTCTCTGATGAAAACCAAGAAAAAGTTGTAGTTATGGGTAGGTGGATACTGGGGATATACACAAAAAAAAGTTATGTAGCCAGTGAATGTTAGCTGAGAAAAACATGTAGCAGCTTTGTAGCTCCTCTGGGGTACAGGTGTAACCTGTGAAATAGAATAGCAACCATGTGTCACACTCAGGTGAGCTTTCTGTATACAGTTACATGTCTGAACTTCCCAGCAATGAAGGCAGAGTTTGGTTACACTTAAAGTAACCTTCCTGCTTCTTTCCCTCTCAACTGCAGGTCATCTGCCCATTCATCCAGATGCTTCAGACAGAGTTTCTCTAGCCTGGAATTATGAAGATGCCCTTTCGGTCATACACTCCCATCAGTGCGTGGTCTGCTTTCTTGCAGGGCACTTACACGACGGTGGCTATTGTTTAGACTGTCATGGAGTTCATCATCTGACTTTGGAGGGGGTTATTGAAACTCCACCGGAAAGCAATGCCTTTGGAACTATTTATGTCTTTAAAGATAAAATGATACTAAAGGGTAGGGGCAGAATTTCAGACAGAGTTATGCATTTCTGAAAATAGTAAGCAAATACAAATTGCTGTTCTTCAGAAAGTACTCAGATAAAAAAAGCAGGGGATTCAGCTTATTTGCTTGTAGAAGATGTGCATGACTGATCCTTATCACTTTAACTCAAACATTTTTCTCTTGGATACAGAATTTTAGAAATTACATTTCTGTAAGAAAACAGACCTAGTTTCTTGGTGGAGAATAGAGAAGGCCAGTAACCATGTTTGAAATAAATATACTTGAATGCAGAATGTTGACTTGAAACACCCCATCCTGACTGAATTGTTACTTACTGTGAAAAAATGCAAACCATATTATGAATATTGTCCAAAAAAGACACTTTTTTATATTAGTCAGAATTAAAGCATGCAGAATTGTCCCTGCCCAGCTGCATTTCAATTTTTTTTTTTTTTTACATCACAGTAATGTCTCGTGTCTGGTAGAACTAGTCCACCTTATAGCTTAATGCAGTTTTCTTAACATTGCTTTAAAAGACTAAAGTAATCATCAAAAAAAGCTAAGCCCAAGGAAAAAGGAGACCATTTATGCTACATCATGTCATGCTGCAGATACACCCACGGGGGTCTACGTGTGCACAGCTGTATTGGCCTGCAGCAGTACTGAGCGAAGAAGCCCAGTCACTGAATGTGAACCTGTTCTGGCTCTCACAGAGAGCCTGTGTGTCCAGTATATTCACATGTGCTTCCTTCTCCAGGATTAGTAGCAGTGGAACATGCTTACTGTCACTGGGCTGCTGTGTGGGTTCTGCTTTCCAGGAACAAGAAATGCTGTGAGAAGCAGAGTTGTGATAGTGACCATGTCTGCTGATGGCAGTCTCGAGTACGCATCCCACAGAAAATAAAAGATACAGAAGCTTTCACTGAATTTTCTTTAGAAAAAGAGTATTTATTACTCTGTAAAACCAGTAATTTTCATTTAAAGATAATATCAAAAATATTTCTTCTGATACATATGATTTTAGCATAGGAATAGAAATACAGACTGCTCAATTTTTCAGTCAGTCTCAATGGACTTTCCAGGCACATATCTGGGAGTTTAACAGCTGTAAATAGTCATTTATTGAAGCAAAGCATTTGCTTTACTTTTCCCCTTTCCTTATTTACAGAACAGTAGATTAGATTGGATGTGAGGAAGAATTTCTTTGCTGAAAGGGTTCTGAGGCATTGGAAGGGGTTGCCCAGGGCAGTGGTGGAGTCCCCATCCCTGGAGGGATTGAAGAGTCGTGAAGACACAGTGCTGAGTGACATGGGTTAGTCGGGGACTTGTCAGTGTTGGGTTCATGATTGGACTCGATGAGCTTAAAGGTCTTTTCTAATGTGGGCCATTTTGGGATTTCCCAATGTATGAGGTGGTGGGAGAGTGATTCAGGGATGCCAGGATATCTTGAATATACCATTAGATCAACGGTGCTTTGAAAATGTGTAAAGAAGCCAGCTGACTTTTCCATAGAAAAATTCTCCACTCAGATTTGACAGTGTTCCTCAATTTTTTTAACGAATCTCAAACTGCACTGCTGGAAGTAGCAGGCATTCTTTCCTTAAGAACCAAAAGCAAAGGCAAATAAGGTCTGAATATTTATTCCATAGTTTCTCCCACCCAATTAAATCACTGTTTTACAGTGTGTAGGCCAAGATGCTCGCATCTGTTTGTTCACATAAATGTACAGCCAGGAAACAAAGGGGAAGAGGGCAACCATGATTGCAGCAATCAAGCGAACTCCACCCAGTGGACTCCTATAAAGAAGCAAATACAAGAGAGCTACTTCAGATCAGACTGCTGCAAAACATTCACACCTGGCTGCAGTTGGAATGAGACTGTACTTGCTATAGACAGCAGCAAGCCTTTTGCCACTATAATGTAGCTCCTGTGGATGCATCAGCAGAGTCCTTTACAGGAGAGGCACTACATGCCAGCAGAAATTTTTCTGCCACTTCAGGCTATGTAAACCAGGTGGGAGAAAAAAAAATAATAATAAAAAAAGCACTCTGCTTGCCCAGAGTGCCTGTGACATGTTTTCCCAGCACAAAGGTACTGTTTGGCAGGCTGGGATTTTTCATGCTCCCAGCTAACAGGAATTTAGCAAAACTGCTGTAGCACAGCCCTCTGAAGAGGCTGGAGGGGATAGTGTGGAGCCAGGCAGCCACCCAGAGCCTTCTGCCAGCTCTGCCTGCGTCACCCGCCTGCTCCAGTGGACACAGCAGACACCAGTACAGAGACAACTGGAAAGTTCTGTAAATTGGGAGCAACAGCAGAAATGGCTTTGCAGTTCATTAGCAGTTGTGGCCAACACTGACAGCCTGTTCCACAGAAGGAGCATGCTGTCCTTATGCAAAGGAAGAATGTCCCCTGTCCATTATGGCAAGGGCAGCAGAAAAAAATCTTTCATGTAGCTTTGCTTTTCCTCCCACAAACTTTCATCTGTGCATGATCCTACGGGCTGTAGCACCAGCTACTACTGCTTGGGTGTCCGAGAAGGTTCAGCCAGTGACATGAGGCAGAAAAACAAACAGCCAAAATCAACTATGTGTTTTCAAGAAGCTAGTCAGTAAATGTGACTAAGCTTATTGAAAAAAAGAAGGAAACAAAACTTACTTTGCTGAACTGCGACAAAGGCTCATCCATGTTGTAATAATCACCAGACCAAACAACTCTCTAAAAAGTCAAGCAAAAATGAGATCAGAAAATAATACAAGCAGATGTTTATATAAAAAAAAAAGGACAATTTTTGCCTCCAAAACTGTAGTGTCTGCTCCTTTGGATAAATTAAATATATTTTACTAGGATTATAATTATAAAGGTATTTACATGGAGTAACTTTGCCTCCCACCACAAATCTACAAACACACATGACCCAGCTATACAGCTGCAGAAATTCCTGCTTCCACTTTTTATTCCACTGCTAAACTTACATTCCACACCACATTTCCCTCATTGACACAGGGCAAAGCAGCATCCCAGTATTCCAGACCGTAAACAGCTGCAGCAGCTGCCAGTGCTTTCCCTGAGCAAGTACCTACTTTAGGCAACAACCAAATGTCCAGGTGAGAAATACTGCCTCCCCCTTAATCCCTGCAGTTCAGAGGACTCAGCAGCTCCTGCCAGATAAACATGCAGATGGTACCATCTCAGGAGTTTTTAAACATTAATTCCTACAGCTCCAGCAAAAGAACACAAAGCCCTTTCACTGTGCTAGTGCCCTGGTCTTCGAAAGCCAGAACTGCCTTAAATTGAATCTAAATGCCACAATCAATCATGACTATTCACTCTCCCTTTAGCTCTTTTGTCCAACAAATCGTTGGAGCACTATGGTCCCTCCTCCTTGGTTTGATTCCCCTGGACCAACAGCACTCACTGTGACAGCCCAGCAATTAGCAAGGTCATCACTAGAAGGAGAGCACCTGGTGTGTTGAATTCCTGCAGGGAGGAGAAAAAAAATCAGAGCTTACCTGCCTTCCTCTTCATGCAAAATATTTCCTTGAGCGTAGGCAAACAAAGAGCAAGCCAAGGCAATGGTCCCAACAATACAACCAGCAGAATGAAGGTCACAGAGGCTCCTCCAAACACCATTATCTGAAGACAAAAACAGATTGCCAGCAATTGCAATGTAGCATGAAATACACCCTATAAATCAAAAAGCAACTGAGTCACTGAAAAAGGTGCCTCCAGGAAACACCCGTCTTGGGCAGGAAGATGGAATTAATGCCAGCATCTTTATGACCAGGGAAAGCTGATAAAAAATGCTGTTGAAAATAAACACTAGTGGGCTTGGGGCTTACTTTCTTAGGAATGAAATTTCTTGGCAGCAGCACCTCAATGAAAACAGTTTCCTGTTCTTTCCAGCAAACAAAACAGGCTCCAGCATTCAACATGCATGAAAAAAAACACAAGGCAGACTACAAATGAAAGTTGTCTTAAGCAGGAGGAATGGCCTTTCTGGAGCTCACAGCCATAACCAGATGCTCAGCACGACCCCAGAGGACCACCGGGATCCAGGGGAGCAAGCCCCAGCTTCCAGCCAGCCATCAGGGGTACCAAGTGGCCACCACACTGCAGGAAACATCTTCCCTCACACTCCCCAACAAGCCTCTGGCTGAGCTGTCGACAATGATGATGAGCATGAGCAACACTGACGACATGTCTGTCTAGGGACCAGTGCTTTCAAACAGAGAAATACAGATGAGGTGCAATAGCCGAACAGGCCCCCAGATGCTTGTGATTTTCCATGGCCATTCCCAGGGGCTCGTTGGGGAGAGGTGAACAAACAACATGGGAAGTTCTCATTGATCTCAGCAATGCCAACAGCAAAACCCCTAAAATTAAAAGTCTTTTCTGGGCAGTGACCCCTCCAGACAAGTATTAAAGACAATGGGCTGCCAAAATTTAAGAGCTCAGCATGACCCACAGTTATAATCAATTCCCCATTTGGCTGAACTTACTGCAGCTCAGCAGAGGCAGAATCTGGGTCTTCCACAGATTTGAATGGCAAATATCCCTTGGTGAATTTACATAAATGTCCAGTTATATAATAGTTGTACTGTTTTAATCTTTATTTTCCACAGATCTTAGCACAAGTAACAAAAACCTATTTGTTGAGTTTAATACGTAGATTCTCCTGACCAGCCAAACACCATTATGTTGAAGCTACACCTATCACACAAATAAACTTGCTCCGAAATGTTGAAAACCACAGGCAACCAACCCTCATGGGGTTTGGTTTTCTGTATGCTGCCACTTTATATGCTTAAGGTAGCCAGGATACCGAGAGACTGCAACAGTGTGATTCATAACAACAGCATGCACTCTTAAAGATCATGCACTCTTGAAGATTTTCTTTTTTGGCATAAGTGTGGTTTTAGTTTATTTGGAGTAAGTATTCATCCAGAAAAGATACAGTCACTTTGTATATAAAAAATGTTATTTTAAAATTATTTCTAATGGATAAAAATACAAAAAATGAATTATTTTCTGGAATCCTGGACCAAATCTGATCTAACTAGTTCTCTCAACCTGTAATGTGGTATTATTCAGCCACTGCACTGAAGCCTCTAAATGTCCCCATTGCTGCCTGTGCACTTTGTGGGGTAGCTGCAATATTTGATACTGAGCAAGACCTTTAGCTCTTTCAAAGGACTGTGCAGAGCTCAACTATGTGCTCTTCTATGAGTTCAATAAGCAAACGTGCACATTAACAAAGTGAATTAATGGAAACAAAGTGAATTAATGTGCTAATGTCAACAGTAGAGCCAGGCTCAGAGCATGTTCCCAGGCTTGTGCTCTGCTCAGGCTCTGAGCACTGAATTGGGGTGCAAAGGTACAACCACCCCAGCAGCAGACCTTTATACAGAGCTCCTGCGCTCACCTGCAGCACATCAAGCCATGAGCAGCACTAAACCAACGATCAGCTTTTGTAGAAGCAGGTCCCACAGCTTTTTGCCCTCGAAATTTAGTAGGACTTGTTTCCATATGGCCTAATCTTAATCTGTGATTCAATTAAAAAACAAACAAACAAACAAACAACCTTTTGTGGACAGAATTTTGAGCAGAAACTCTGTTTTGCACACCAATATCATACCTGTTATTGAAGGGTTGATGGTGACAAGCAGCGTCAGGACAGCTGGCACTACATACACAACCTGTTAATGAAACATCAGCCTACTCTGTAGCAAAATTTAGCAAGATAAGGAAGCAGAAGTGTTCATCCCCATCAACGCTTCTCCCATTCCCAGCAGTCTGTCAGACACAGAGAATAGCTCCCAATCCCTCTCCCTCCAGCATGCCCTAGCACTGCTAGTGCTCATCTTCACCATCGCCACCCAAAATCCTGGACCACCAGCTGAGTGCCAGCCCTTGTTCCTCAGCTTCTGGGTTACCGAGTCCTCGCTGCCCAACCAGCCTGCAGCAGAGCCCCTGCACTGCATCCTGATCTCCAAACCCAATGGGAGCCCCTTTCTCTGGGCCCCCCAAACCCTCCACCTGGGCAGGAGCAGCCCAGCTCTGCCGCTGTCAGC
>NW_010299701.1:0-203 GCF_000700745.2 Antrostomus carolinensis | reverse complement strand
AGCAGAGGGGTTTGTGGGTTTTCCCCTCGAGGCCGAGGAAGCCCAACCGAGTCAGGCTGGTGATTCACAGCTCGTGGAGGTGGCGATGGAGACAGGAGGTCTCCCGCTCAGGGGGTCTCGGGCGCAGGGCAGGAGGAGCGGGAGCAGCTGGGTGTGTTCCGCACAGGGCAGGTGCAAATCTGGGGTGAAGTAACGAAGATTCT
>NW_010299700.1:0-703 GCF_000700745.2 Antrostomus carolinensis | reverse complement strand
CCCCCCCCCACCACCACACTACTGCATCTCAGGGTCATCCCGCTCTGCATGGTGGCATTGCCCCGTCCCTGGGGACATTCCCCTGGGACATTCCTCTGGATGGTGACATCCAGCTCAGCTTCATCCCACCGCATCCCCCCGTCAGCACCAGGGATGTCTGAGGGTGCTGAGCCCTTAACCCCAACACCCACCCCATCCTTCAGTGGGGCAACAACCCCCTTCCCTCAGCCCCGTGGTCACCCTGTCCCCAACTTGGGGACACTTCGAGGGGTGTAACTTGACGAAACTCCCTCTTGCGGCTGTAGGAATAGTCGGATTTGGGCGAGTAGGTGCCGGCAGCGCCGATGCCGTTGAGGTTAAATTGGTGATAGGGATAATGGCTCACGGGCTGGCTGTAGGATTGGCCCGGGTAGTAGTCATGTTGACTGGTGTAGTAGCCCAAATCGGTGACGGAGGACTCAGGTAAGGTGGGAGAGTCCTTGGAGGAGGCATGGCAGCTCTGTAGGAATAGTCGGATTTGGGCGAGTAGGTGCCGGCAGCGCCGATGCCGTTGAGGTTAAATTGGTGATAGGGATAATGGCTCACGGGCTGGCTGTAGGATTGGCCCGGGTAGTAGTCATGTTGACTGGTGTAGTAGCCCAAATCGGTGACGGAGGACTCAGGTAAGGTGGGAGAGTCCTTGGAGGAGGCATGGCAGCTCAAA
>NW_010299699.1:0-11593 GCF_000700745.2 Antrostomus carolinensis | reverse complement strand
TCCAACTCAAACCATTCTATGATTCTACAATTCCTACGGGCAGGTAAGAGACCTGGCTGATGGGGACTGGGTAAGGGTGCCTTGTCCTGCCTGCGGGGTGAAGGGAACACTGTCCTTTGAATTATCAGAGCTTCTGAAGACTCACTGTGTGGCTGGGGATTTCTGATGGACTCTACTGGACAAAGCTGCTCAGGGTGTATAATTACTGCCACTAGCAGTGCAAGTGCAGTGAGGTTTGTTTGGAAAAGGTGAGGAAACCTGAGTGAAAGATGGTAGAGAAATGCATGTTTTGTTTAAAAAAAACAACCAACCAACCAAACAAAAAAAACCTCCACGATAAAACCAAGCCTTTAAAAATCCCTTATCCTTCCCTGGGTGGAGATGAAGTGATCTGTCTTTTGCCAGGCTGCAGCCATCATCCCCAGGCAAGGTCTCTTGGAAGGGACAGACACTGGACTGTTGCTCTTCCCATGTTCTGTGGACAAGATTGAGGTCTTGGAGCTTTGATCAGTACCTGTTGTACAACCTTGCTGGGCTGATAAAAACATGGACCATTATAGCACACCAAAAAAAATCTCTGCAGATGAGGGTAATTTTGCATGTATCTTTCTGCCCTTGCTCTTGGGAGGTAAAGGTTACTGAGTAGAATAACTCCAACACAAAGCTTTAAACGGTAAAAGGCATTGAAGATTTCTGTTAGCTCTGATCAAAAAGTTTGGGGTATTTTTTTTGTTCCCTTCAGTCATTTAGTAGTTCTGCGAAGTCCAATTGTGTACCAATAGGAGTCTTGATGGACTCTACTGATTTAAAAATGATTATTGAGTTTTTCTTCATGTTTATGCAGAACAAGGACAGAGATTAAGTGGTTACATTTTCTTAGTCATCAGTGTAAGATACTGGGAAACAGCATGCAGACTGAGATAGAAATTCAACATAGTTACAAGAAGGAAACAGATGAACATTGCCTCTTTTCCAATTCTTACCTGTTTTTTCTTTAAAACTATTGAAATAACTTCTGATTTTAGATACTTATTGACTTTTATTTCAGATTGTGTCTTCCTAATGCCATTATTTCAAATGTAGCCTTTATCCAAAAGGAATAAAAGAACAAAAGGAAAAATTATTCAGGAAAAATTTTTTTATTCATAAAAAAAAAGAATATTTTAGAGATTTATTACCTTTGATTTAAAATGTTTCACAGAGTTCTTCAGAGTTTTCAGTTATTAATAAGTGCACCAGGCAGTTCCGTTGTGATATTCAAGTGATGCAGACATTAATGGCAAATGGAGATCTAATTTGTTAAGAGGGGAAAACAATTGTAGTCATCACAAAAGATGCTGCGTGAAACACTGAAATATAATTTGTGTTGCAGAAATCTTTACTTCCTATTCCATAGCCTGTAAGTTCACTGATACTCTCGTAAAGGAGCACAGAGAAACTTTCTGCCCATGTCATACTCAGCCAGGTTTACAGTCTCCTCCCCATCAGGATGGAGAGCATGCTCAGACTATCACAAGTGCAGAAGCTCTGTGTAGGAGCTCAGTTTGCCTCTCTCCAATTTCCCTTGGCTTGACATTAGACACTATCAGTATAGTGGGTTTGTTTTAGTAGTGGTTTGAGTGACTGCATTTCAGTTGGCCTTGCAGTGGAATAACAGCTGTCTGCACATGGACTTGCCTCAAGGGCTGTGATGTTTAATGCTCTCACAGATTTCTCCCCGCACCTGCGATGCTACGCAGGGTAGAAGAAAAAGTGCAGGTTGATGTTAAAAGGTGCCTGAAAATGCATCCCTGGTATCCTCTGTCTGGGGCTTGGCTGTGCCATAGGGGAGACCTCGGCTCTTCTCTGTAGTCTCCCCAAATGACCTTGCCCAGGTTGCGAGGTTACTTCTGCAGTGATGCCTTGGGCAGTCTTGCTGGGGTTTCCAGTAAAGCTCCCGTATCTGTAGTAAGTCAGTTCCACAGGAGAGGCTGTAAAGTAAATGTGAACCATCACTCTGTGCTGGCCAGGAATTTGCAAGGGTAAACTTAATTAATAGAAAGCAAAACACATTTTAAGAAAGAATATATTTCCCCACATTTGAGGAAAGAGTATATTTCCCCAAATGAGTGTCTCCACTGCTGTGGATGAAATAAAGAGCTTAAAATAAAATTGTCTAATACAGAACATGATAAAATGATCATACATAATTCCCTATGACTAGAAATAAATGTTTAACAAACTGTTCCCAATAGGCTTGTTAAAGATGAAATATTTATTACTATATGTTAATTACAGGGTTTAAGCAGTACTTAAGTAATTTAAAGGGCTTGGCTTCATCTTGCTTTCAAGATTTTATGTTATTAAATAGTCTTCATCAGTTGGTCTTTGTGCTAGGGTGGTTTGCACAAACATACCCTTAATCAAACAGCATTTGCAGTGGTGATTATGTTGTATAGGAAGAATAGCGAACAGTTTTCTTCATGAATTCATGGCCCAAGCAAAATCAAATTCCATCAGAATTAACATTTTTGCATGTGGACTGAATCACAATAGCTCTTTTAAGTCTAGAAAAATCTTATTAATATAGTAAATTTATATGTTACTTATGGGATATTAGTCTCTGACACTAACAGCCAGTTTTGAAGAAGTCTGTGTATACTTTTTTGAGGGGGTGCTATATATGAGAGAAATACATATACATAAAATACACCATGTAAGTTGTCTTCCCTCCCTGAGCAGCTTAAGATACCAAAAGAACCATAAATATTTTGCACCTTTACATCTTAAATACTGTTTTGTGACAACATATTTTGCACAAAATTACTCTGAGGAAAATTTTTGGTTTATTGGAACTTCAAACTATTGTTGACAAAACTCTGTTATCTTAGAGTTGATGAAGAGCTGAAGCTTGGTGGTGCTTTGGGACTTCTCATTGCAACAACCTACTGCCTATTCAGAAGGAAAGATAAACAGAAATAAAGCAACTTAATCTCCAGTGTTCTAAATGGTTCCCAGTTACACTCTTAGATAATTAACTTCTCCTGTGATGTGCTCATTTAATAGATACCCGGTCATATGTGACCATGTTTATTTAATATACTCTGCAATACTTATACCACAATGCACCCTTCTCATTATAAAACAGACATTCTGAAGCTCTTGCTTAGACAAAACTCTGCATGCTTCAGGAAAATATATCTAAGTATGCATGTCAGTATACGACTGCATATAAATAGCTTCTGCCAAGCCTGTCAGGAAAACAAATCAACAAACAAATAAAACCCCAAACCACAAAACCAAACAAAACCCCTAATATTTTCCCTTTTCTTTTGCATCACTGTTCTGATATTTACGTGCATTAAAAAACAGGGACATCCTACATGAAGTGTGATTTTTATTTATTTATTTCCTTTCTTTTTCCTTAGGCCTTTATCACAGCCTTCAGGACCCTCATTAGACTTATCAGTAAAATTGTATTTTTCTTAGCACAATGTTGTGCACCTCATGAGCTCAATAGATTTACGCAGAACTTCATGGTACCTGTCTCTGTAACAAAGCCCAAAGGGAAGTCAAGAGAGATGTCTGTAGCATATCCTGTTCCCAGAATTAATTTCAAATCCACCTTGGTGGATGCCTTCCTGGGTACATTTACATATACATGTTTATGTGAGCAAATATTTATGTGTCTGAATTGTGCCTATATGTGGGTACAGAACAACTCTGGCTTTTTTTAAAACTGCCTTACAAAATTGTTCAGAACTGCAAGTTGTAGCAAATAAATGGCCACGTTTCAAATTCATCTTAAATTAGTAATGTGTCGTGTTTCTCACTTGAATGAGCCTATACTGAGTCATGAGTCTTGTAAATATGGGCCTTGACAGAGCGGAAGAATCCTGCATGTATTCTCTTGGGCTCTTTCCTACTCATGACACGTGTGGGCATTGATAGGGAATGTTCTCAATATTTTAAAGAAAAATACCTTAAAATAACCAAAAGAAACCCTGACAGTTTAAAGCAACTGTTAAAAACAGAAGTTTCACTTTGTTCCTTTTCTTTTAAGCTGGGGAAAAAAAAAAAAAAAAAGAATTTACTGGAATAAAGCAATTCTCCACAGTAATTGTGGAGTGCCATACAGCTAGTTGTACAGCACTTTTTACTGGAGAATTGGAAAATGTTTTAGGGAACACAAGGTCTCTGTGACTCAAAGCTGTTACCTCCATTTCAGATGAAGGAGATGGAGAAGTGATTTTCAACAGGCTGCAAAGACAATCTGTTATAGACTTTCTCTTAATATGTAAAAATGATGCATGGAAGTTCTGAGAGCTGCCATGTTTAATGTTACTGGGTGGCCAATATGCACAATGAACCGGAAGGAAATTTAACGATGTATAGTATCATTGACATTTTTAATTTAAAAAACCCAACCCATCTATTAAAATAATTCAACTTTTTTCTTCTAATGAAGTTTCAACTCTTTGCTGAGAACTGTGCTGATATCAGCTGGTTGTTGCTTCATTTTTCCAAGTACATGGTCAGAAGTGTGCCCGTGGGAAGTTGATGATTACCATCGTAGTTACTTTAAAACAAGCAAAATGTGTCTGAGAATAAATAGTATCTTTTCAACTCTTCTTGAGTATCTGGATGGAGTGATACCGTTCCCATGTATCACTTCCATCTCCACAAAAGAGCTCCTTGGCCTTTGCAGGTTTTTTTGGTCAGGCTGGCCACCATGAAAGTGTACATCTCTCCTAGCAATAGCTGTGCCACTTTCGCATTAGGCTTCTGAGAATAAGCCTCTCTAAAATTAAGTGGCTGCTGTCTTTAATATCATAATGTGTGGGATAAACACCTACAACTCTTGTAAGGGGAAATGTCGTGTAACGTATGGCTTGTGCAATCACTGAGAGTGATGGTCAAGAGCAATATCTTCCTGTTTGCTGAGAGTGTAAAGAACATGTCAGTAGCATGTTGGATAATGCCAGCTTGCTCCTTTTGAAATGTCCTTCTCATGTGAGGAAGAAGCTTCATCTCTTTTAGTATTGTTTGAAACCAAACACCAAAAAAGTACCTAAGTTAGGAGCCCAGAAATCCTACAGTCTATACTCTGCGAGATCTGAATTGCTCTGTGGAGATGCCTCTCTCTGTCAGTTACAGAGGTAGCCTAGGGCAAGCCAGCTCCCAAATTAGGTGTTTCAATAAAGTGTCTGCAATTAAATGTGACAAACTCACTATGGAGGTGCGTTCTGCAACGGGGAGTGGACTGGGTGCCACACAACCATGCTGCTGTGCAGCCTGTGCTTGGTGCAGTTGTTTTCATCTTTTTTTAGTGTACCAAGTGTTGTTAATTTGTTTCTTGATAGCTAATGATTTTTTTATTTTCCCTCCCCTTTTGAAGAAATTACTGGAAAAATTGACAGATTTTTTTTAGCAATTTGCAAAACATAAGGAAACGTACATGATAGAGCCTAATCATGTTCTAAGAGATAGTTTTTCAAAAAGGCAAACTATTTTAGTTATATTGTGTTATTGTGCCATTAGTACCGTTTGACTGCCAACTGTGGAGCAGCAGGGCTCCAATCAACAGGAGCCTTTGTGTGTTTTCCATTGCAAATAGTGCTGAGGGTAGAAGAGAGAGAGGCTCTTAGTGGTACGATTTTTTCAGTGATTAAAAATACTTGAGATCCATTTCAGTGATCAGAAATGTGTCTTAATGAGACAATTAGTCAAGCCATAAAAGCTGCACAGCAATTTAGTTGGCGTTACTACTGACATAATTTGCTGCTGCTGTTTTCTTCCTACTGATTTGACTTTATCACAATACTCTAGATGAAAGTCACTGTAGAGAGGACTTGCAGGCTAGGTTCAGTTCTCAAATGGCCATGATTATCTGTGGGGCACATAATCCCCTTAAAAATGAGGGAGACTTTGAGGAAAAAAGTGATTATTTCACATATAAAAAAATTTAAATACCTCTGTCCAAGTGGCTACTACAGTGCCTTCAAATATCTAACTGCCTGCTAGTGCCATGGCAACTAATCATGGGTAGTGTTTGGGGGACGGCTACCAAAATGAAAGGGCTACTTCAAATTTGTATTTATTTTTTCCTTTCTGTAACAGAAGGCCAAGACTGAGGCCTGAGATCTCTTTATGCATTCTAGCCAGCTGTTTTTAAAATGTTTGATGGAGCTAATTTTTATCTCACTGGAAGATATCTCACTGTCATATTAAAAATCTTTTCTGTCTCTGGTCTTTCACAATTTGGTCATAATATTACCCTAAAGCAAAGTCAGAGCAGTTGTTTTCAGTCCATACTGGTCTTGAAGTTTGCTGCTTTCCTTTCAGTCCTGAAGCCTTGTGTTCCTCAAAGCTTGTTTGTATTTATTTCAGTTAAAGTGGTTGATCTGTTAAAGCTTATGATCTCCCTACAAAACCGCTGGGATTCTGACTTGGAGGTATGTCATAAATGTCCTCAGGGTGATGTTACAGAGGGCACTGAACACAGTAAAGCTAAAATCTTTTTTAAAAGATAAAGTAGTCATACTGGTGAGTTCATCTGCCTGGAGCATTTCCATTGATGTTCATGGCATTTCATACTCAAGAGTTCTGAGGAGTTAATCTTACTATTTTTGGATTAAATTCTGCCCAGAACTAACATTATTTTAACTAATTTAGTGTAATTAACTTGCACTTACCTAAGAGGGCAATTAACAGTTTGCTGCCAGAGCAGAAGGCCATTTGTTGGTGTCCCACTGACAAATGCAGTAGGGTGGGGTTTTTTAAAGCACCTCTCTGTGCTGAGGACTGCACAGGAGCTGGAGGCTGGAGCTTGGTCGTGGTGCAGGACAGCCCGCTCAGGAGTTACAGGTCAGGGGCACAGTGAAGCATGAACCAACTCACTGCTGTGCAGAGCAGAACTAGAGCAGGGCAGATGCTGAAAGCCCAGTCTGTGTGAATGCCTGCTGCAGAAAGTGCCTTCGTTACCTGTGCCAAGCTTAATTTTATTGATCTTCTCAATGTGGTTCAGTCTGAATATTTTCACTTTCTAATCTTGTGTATCAGAGTCGTAAAAAGCAAAAAAGTTTCAGTCTTCTAGAGAGACAATACAGCTTCTGCTTTACTCAGCTTTGAGTTTTTCTCACTTACTGAAGAATATTTTCAATACATCTGGCATCTTTAGGTCATTGGTAAGGGACTGTATTTGGGCATAGTGATAGTGTTATTTTGACAACACTTTTGTGTAGTCACTGAGAGTGGGACCTTATTGAGAGGGGACCTCTCAACACTCAGACCCAGTACACTGTGAATGTGGTTTGGTTATTTGTAACTGCAGCTATCTTCCTGCAGGTTACAGCTGATGGGAGATACTGAGTGATAGGATCTGTTTGGTTTTACAGTGGGCAGCCTGTCTCCTGCAGCTGCACTAGAAACTGCAGCTGTGCTGCCCAGTGCTGCTGAGCCTCAGCAGATGCTGCCTCTCTTTGCTCATACCACCCCATTAGGATGCAGAGACTACCCACTTCTTTCTTTCATCACTAATTATGGGCCAAACTGAAAATTGCTCAGGGTGCCGGCATTATGGTATGTGATTATTTGCAAATTGATGAATTTACCTAGGTCACAAGTCTTTTTAAAATGAAGTGGAGGTTGAGAGTATATGTTGACAAATCAGGAGCAAAAAAGAAGCTTCATACTCTAGTTCTGGGAGGTGGGGAAATAGAGAGGAAAAGGCAGCATTACTTTTGAGATACCTGGAATATCAGTTGTGGTAACACCCAGTCAGCTTTAATCCTGTCCTTACGGCTATGCCAACTTCTATCTCTCTGTACCTTTGGGCTGTGTCTAATGATGCATGAGTGTTCTCTGGGACATTTTTGGACAAGAGAAGAGTGAAACTGGCACATGTATATGTATATGTATATGGCTTGATTATCCGCTGTTAATGACTTTGAAATGATAATCTCTGACATAGGAAACTTGTAAAAGTTGAAAGAATGCCAGATATCCAGGAGTTTAATTCTTCTTTTAATTAAAATAAAATTATTAGAATGACATGCAGGACACAGTTCTACATGAATTTGTCATGTTCAGGGTGGTAACATATGACCTGTTCTGGAAAAGGTGGTATATTCTTATTTGGTTGACACATGGGTGTAACAAATAAGATTATCTAGAGTTTCATTAAGAGGCACAGAAGTGTAAAGCACCAACTGTATCCTGACATTTCTGATACCTTTGTAACGCAAGTAAATTGCCTGACCGAAAAGCAAGGTAAAAGGGAATCACAGAATGGTGGGGTTGGAAGGGACCTCAGGACATCATCCAGTCCACCCCCCCTGCCAAAGCAGGTTCCCTACAACAGGTTGCACAGGAAAGTGTCCAGGTGAGTTTTGAACATCTCCAGAGAAGGAGACTCCACAGCCTCTCTGGGCAGCCTGTTCCAGTGCTCTGACACCGTCACAGTAAAGAAGTTTTTCCTTAAGTTTGTCTGGAACTTCTCGTGCTCTAGTTTTTGTCCATTGCCCCTTGTCCTGTCACTGGGCAACCCCAAAAAGAGCCCAGCCCCAGCCATTTGGCCCCCACATTTTGGATATTTACAGACATTGATAAAGTCCCCTCTCAATCTTCTCTTCTCCAGGCTGAAGAGTCCCAGCTCTCTCAGCCTCTCCTCTCTCTCAGTGTGAGGATGTGTCCCTGCAAATCAGTAAGCATTTAACACTGCTTTTCTGGCTTCTTTACAAAGTAGATCCAATTTGCAATCACCTCCTAAAGGAGAAAACTTACAAAGTATATGCAAGTAAATGTATTCTTATTTTACATTTCTGCTCCTTATCCTAGCATCCATATTCCTTTGCATTCTCTCTCACAGTACTTGGACCTAGTTTGGCTCTATCCTGTTTAACTGCATAATCTGAGATTGACTCAGCTTTGATCTGGGGTCGAAACAGAGCACCAAGTGAAGGCAGCAGTGCAGGTTCAGCAGACAGTAGCCATAGACTATTAGCTAGTACTTCACTGTCTAGCGTAGGTCTAGGTTTCAGACCTAGTAATTTTTCTGCTTTTGCTGCACAACTCCCATTCCCCAGCCCTAGAGAGGCTGTTGAATACTGGGGAGGTGAGAAGCAGTGGCTTTCCGCCTTTCTCTGGGAGATGAGAAAACTTAAGCCCTGAAGCTCCTCGTCTCAGCTGCAGCAGAAAATGATATCAAAAAATTACTGTGTGAGGCACTGAAATGGTACTGTGTATGTTTTGTTGCAAGAAGGGGAGGGGAAGACAAAAAACCAAAGAAACTAAGGCCCAAGCAAAGAAAAATATTTGCTATTTTGAAAACAAAAGGATGTCACAGTATCTCCGTGGACTGAGACCTAGCGTGTTTTCTTGTGATTTTGTGCTGGTGCATGCAAGAAGGCCCCGAACAGTGCACTCCCAAGCACGGCCTTAACTCCCAAACCGTCCTCTCTTCCTGACTGTGCCCTGACTGCCTCAAATACAAAGGGGTGCAGAGCTTAAAAGTGTTAATGTTAACCGAACTTAGACTGTTTATGCCTTAGGAAATGCTCATTTAAAAATCTAAGTGCCTTCAGTGAGAGACTGCAATGAATAAAACTTTATACTTAACCAAAATCCGGGTCGTTGATGTTGCAGTGTTCCAGTCCAGAGTAAGCTGATGTCCATTTGCCTACAGGAAAAGGCAGCTGGACAGGACAAAGATGCAGTGGCCACTACTGTATTTGCTTGGTTTCCTGTGAAATCTGAGTATATCTAAGTTTTAACACTTATGAGGGCAAGGAGCAAATAACAGTGTTAATGTAGTTAAGTGCTGTACAGAACTCCCCGCAAATCCTATCAGCTTTAATCTCTGGCTTCGCTATTATTACGTTAATGGATCTCCTTTGAATGAAGCCTCCACCCTCTGTCATTTCTAGTTCTAGCAGTAAAAGGCAAGAAATACATTATGTACTTGTATTTGCTATTAACTGGCACAGCAGCTGTAAGAAATGCAATGCATTTATTTGTAAGTACCATGGAATAAGACTAAATTCAAAAGAAATCTCCAATAAATGTTAAGATGGTGCCATAGAACAGCTGGAACGTTAAGTGAACAACCTTGATAACCCAATTGTTCATTGACGCATAATTCATTTCGCTTCTGCTGAAAGAGTAATTCCTCAGGACATTAAAGACTTGAGATTTTGTGAAGCTGAGAATCAAACCAGAAGGCACAAAATCCTTTCTCGACCCACATATCTGTTTAGATGAATTAGGTGCATTTTGGGTTTATTACAGGATATTGTATAGTGTTATTGTAAATTAACCAGAACTGGGGAAATAAGAGAACTGGCTGATAATGCAATTTAGCAACACAGAAATGCCACGTGCTTCTGCCTGGGCCCTCATAGATTGTTTTTTGTTTTTTTTTTTTTTTTTTAAATTCACCTTATTCTATTGACTTGTTTTACAAGGCAGAAGCAGATTCCTGTATAGTCAAACACTGAGGCTCTCACCTTTCTAGGCTTTTATTGGCTATGTGTTAAGGCTGAGACAGCTACTGACCAGTACACATCAGTTATTTTGGTCTGTCTTTTAAAGGTAAAGGCAGGTAGAGGTACTGCTCCCACTATCTGGGTTGCACTGTAGCTGTATGACTTGCAAGGGTTGGTGTTTTTCAAACATTTAACCTAACTGTGTCCACCTGTGACAGCTGTTTGCAACATTTGAGTTCAGCTTACTGAAAAACCACAGAAAATGGCTGAGGAAGGAATCTGGTTCATAACGCAGCATGCTTTCAACCTCAGCTGCTGTTTTGTCATCCTCAGCAGACAGCTCTCCCTGCTTTCTAGGAAGCTTTAATGGCAATCTCTAACAATTAATTCTCATTTATAAAATGGATGATGAAAGAGATGACATCTCTGTACTCTTAGCCCTAAATTAAAAAAAAAACCAAAACTTACTAGCTTTCCTAGCTTGAGGCCTGGTCTCTCTTGGTCTAAGCCAGGTACATTGAAATGATCTAGCAATCCCAGTAAGTCAGTTTGAATGAATTGCCAGTAGCCTATATATTGCATTTTAACTAACTCATGCTCTTTGTAAGTTTCCAGTGTGAAGCAAACAGTGATTTGCCTGGTACTGAGGGGTTTTTTTGTTTGTTTGGGGTTTTTTTATGCATCTATGTGATCTAAAGCCTTTATAATCACAAAATTTTACTTATTTGAATATTTTAGATCACATGCATGCAATTTGATTTTTTCCTGCTACCTTAGATTAATTTTGCTAGGCAGAAATTTTTATTATTTATCTTCCCTGGAAGTGTTCAAGGCCAGGTTGGATGAGGCCTTGAGCAACCTGGTCTAGTGGAAGGTGTCCCTGCTGATGGCAGGGGGTTGGAACTGGGTGATATTTAAGGTCCCTTCCAACCCAAACCATTCCATGATTCTCTTACGGTTGGAAAGAATTAGAACAGAGGAAAACTGCCGCTCATTTCCTAACAAACAGAAAATAGGCGACACCAATCCTTAATTCATGATGAATCAGAGAAGCACAGCTACACCCTTCCAGCGGGCGCTCCGTGACTGCAGCTCGGGTGTGGGCAGTGACCTTGCGGAGCCCCGGCTGG
>NW_010299698.1:0-13851 GCF_000700745.2 Antrostomus carolinensis | reverse complement strand
ATGGAGGGCCCTGAACTGGTGCAGCCCTTGCTGAGGTCCTCTCCGTGTCCCACCCGTGTCATCAGAGGACAGCCAGCCAGTGCCTCATCTGCAAGGGGCAGGATCTGCTTTCCTTCACGTGTCATCCCAGACAGGAGTCCCCGTGGCACTGGCGCAGGCATGTAGAGCACAGATATTCTAGACCTGTTATGGAAGAAGGAAGCATGAGCACTGACGTGGCAAGCTGACAAAAGGGTAAGGTGCTGCAGGAGCCAGACCGTAAAACAGAATGGTGTGGGGCAGAAAACTTTCTACTTGCAGTTCATTTGCCATGGTTCCAAACCCTGCTGCAAATAGCAAGTGTGTTTTCCTAAATGTCCCAAGTTGTATTTCAGAGAAAAAATCTCAGCAGCTGCAGGGCTAGGAGGTACCATGGAGCTCCCAAAGCAAAAGCAGCTTATGGGAAAAAAATATTTTTTCTTAAGCCATTTCAAATTCAGTGATGTTTGTGTATTTCCTACTGAAAATTGCACTAATGAAGATGGTCAGTTTAGTTACTGTTGATGCACACACGCATGGACATGATGCACATGTTGATGCACACATTCATGGACATGACTGTCCATGCAGGACGTTCAGATTCTCATCTGCTGAGCTGTAACTTTGGTCATAACTGCTAAAGGATTCCAAAACAATCCTTGAGGTGGCAGACTTAAAAAAATGAGAGCTCCAAATCAGCCATTTTACCTGCTGATTACTTACAAAGGCAATATTGTAAGCATTTTGTCTGGAGAAACAGATGAAACCCTAGCCTTGTAGGCAGAATGAGCAATAAAAGCTTTTTAGTTCCAGTAAAAAGCTCAGTAGCTGTTATTAAGATCTTTTTGCATAACTTAACAACTAAGCTGAGCAAATGGGTTATTGCAGCTTGCACGCTGCATTTAGAAAGACCAGAGACCTCTTTTCTATCCATACCCTGACTCCAGTGAGGTGCCATTTTGTGCAGAGGAACTGTACGTCTGAAGTGTTTCCATGACTGCCTGAGTAGTCTGAAATTCAGTATCGAAATTACAGCCCCACGTAGAAGATTTAAGCTCTAAACTCCACTTTTTCATGTTGTGAAACAGCTGCAGACCGGTAACAGTGCTCTTCCAAATTATTTAGCACCGTGTTACCTTCTGGGTCTGTTGCATAGTTTGCAACAAAGCACAGCCCACGGCGTCTGCAGTAGCCCTTCCACATGATTTATTTTTAAAAGCTTTGGGAAGTACATTTTTCATAGCACAATTGAGAAGAGTGACACGACTGGTTTTGAAAGAGTGCTCCAAATAGCTTTTCCAAGCAGGGCTATCTAGAAAATGAAGCTTACCGTTAGCTATGCAAAAAGCCTCTGAGGTGGGAAAATTCCAGTCTATGACGTGTTTGTTCTTAGTCTTTACAGAAAATAGCTCACTAACCATTTTTAATATTTGACTTTCCTACTCCACTTTCAAAAGCTTGTAGCTTCTGTTTATGCAAAACACTCTGAAGTGTTTGTCACAGCTTGCTTTTTACTTGAAATTCACAGGAACATTACATGCTGTACAAAACAATCAAGCTGCTGCTTTCATGAAAGATCCTCTTTGGATATTTTTTGCTTCTGTACTTAACATTTGCAGTTGGCACTTTGCATCGATGTTCGTAGTTGCTTCTTTTAGACTGTGTTGTGTACTCCTGTGGATCCACAGGCCATTGGCTGAAAAAATCACTTAGTCATACAACAGTATTATCATTTGGTAATATAATTAATTATTAAAAAGTAATTAAGTGCTTTTTTGTACTTACTTTATGCATATATATTTATGTTCCTATCTTTTATAATATATTTGCAAAATTCCACAGAATTTCTCCAATTGTGGTTTGTTTGGTTTCTGTGTTTGGGAGGCAGGGGGCTAGTTGTCATGTTAAAGTTGTGGATTTATGTATTAGGTCTTTGGTTTCCCAAGTTTATTACTCCTTATTTTATGGTCTGCCTGACACAATCACCAGGGCTGAATATGTAATCTCCTACACACCAAGAGTTCACAGCCATTAAGGCCTCCTCTGTCCAACTCAGAAAGACAGCACTTGACGTATTGAATGATGAGAATTATATTTGCTTGTCAGACAGACAAAGAGAAATTGCATATACCTAGGCTGACTGCTGCCACTTTTATGTTTCAGACACTGCTGAAATATGTAAAGAGTTGATGAGGTACGGATCCAGGGCCATTTTCATTACTGTCCAGGTAAAACCATGAGATTTTTGAAATCTTGGAGTGTGGGTACTCAACCTGTCCTATACAGGGGACTAATTGTAGTCTTAATTTCTCTAACACAGATATATTTGGTTTGGGTAACTTTTTAAAACAGATCTTAGTACTGTGGAATTACTTTATAGGCCAAGTTGCTATAAAAGACCCTTTTGCGTGAGTCTGTGTGGATGAGTTGTGTAGGTACCTACCTGTTGGTATGGATGTAGAAATGTTACCAGAAAGCAGGCTGGAGAAAGAATTAATACATACTGAGAGAGAGCGTGTGAAAATCCCCCCAAAACTGATGAGCTTTAGAGACCAGTAGACTTGTTGAATTCACAAGAACAGATAAAATCAGTACACCAGGAGTCTGCCAAATCCCTACAAGGCCACCAGCACACACAAGCATCAGAAAATTGTGTCACTCGGACCACAGCCAAAGAGCGGTGACAATGGCTGCTACAGACAAGTGAAGCCAGCAGGGCTGTGTATACACCTGCTGAAAAACAGGAGCCCTTCAACAACTTCATGATCACCTTAGTGAGCAGGTGGGGTTGGCTTCCCAACTGTTGCACAAACCAAGTAACTTGGTGTGTGTACTTGTAATCGAAACATGAGGATAGTTATCTGCTGTTAGCAGTAAAAACCTGGTTCTATGGATAAGAAGAGCTTAAATAATAAAAGATGTTGTAAATACCGGTTTTGAGTTGTGTCCTCCCTGACTTGAAAATGCGATTTGGAAGTGACAGTACCGCTGTCAGATGCCTCTAGGTGGCAACACCGACCTGTACTCGCCTGAGGCCAGCTGCGGGAGTCCCGACCTCAAGGTCATCTGCAGCCTCTGTTCTATTTAATATGACTGCTGCTCAGTCTTAAAACTGCTTTGATCAAGAAGAGGAAAAAAAAATATATATAAAATGGATTTTAAAACCATCTTTTACCTGTTGTTGTTTAATTACTTCTGGAACTGTATCATGTACATTCAGTACCTTCACCCAGAGTGGCAAAAGTGCCTTGTTAAGAAGGGCCTTAGGGCCTTAGGGTAGGTGGTGTCCTCTGACTTTGCATTCCCTTGTGCCATTCCGGAGGCTCTCCATTAAATGCCATAGTCCAAAATCTACATGTACTACACTAGTCATTTAGAGCTTAAATGTACTAGCGATGAACTTAAACCACAGCTGTATGAGCTGTAAGCAATAACCAGCTGTATAGCTCGGAAACAGGCAGGATCTGGGAGGAACACAAGTGCTATCTCTGAGGTATTTGCGAGCTGGCTTGCATAGTTGCCACCTTTATCTCTACCTTTGTTAGCCTAGCCCAAGTATGAGCAACCACAGTGTACTAACCACGTTATCCTGACTGCAGTGTTGTGATCTTGCTTAAAATGCTTATATCAAGTGGTACTATTTAAATATTGCTCATATTAAATACTTCTCTTTTCGTCTCAGTTGTCAAATGGTTCAGAGTTTCACAGTTGCCTTGGTTAAAAGGACATTGGTGACAGGGCTGAGGAACCAAGTGTTCAGAGCCCAGGAGTACTAACAGACCCTGGGCCACCCTCCCTGCCCATGGGAGCCAGAAGCCCTCTTTAAGCTCAGACTTGAGGCTTCAGAGCCTGTCTGAGCTGACTCCTAGGACACAGCAAGGGCCGACTGCTCCCTGAAGGATGGGCAGACAAGCACAGTAGCATGGCCAACAAGGCAGGGCCTCACCAGCTAGTGTCCAGCCAGCCCCAAAGCACCTGAGCAAGGCAGGCAGGTCTAGAAACAGCAGCCAGGCTCCACTAACAATCCAGATCATCTGGTGAGTTTGGAGTAACAAAGCAGATCCAAGGTGAAGCCAATCCACAGGTCAGAATCACATCTGGTGAGGGCAACCAGGATCAGGCACAGTCTAGTGATCAGCAGGCAGGTCCAACATCAAACTGAGCTGGAGACCAGTCTTTCTACAGCACAACTCAGGTGGAGACTGAAGATCCAGGGCTGAGCCCAAATGGGGCTCTGGGCCCATGGGCAGGAAGTGTGAGTGAAGGCCTCTGGCCAGGATTATTTAGGCCTATTAGTGCACTCGGGCTGCTAGCAAAATACCTCTCAACGCAGCAGAAAACAGGCGGGATTTTCCTTGTCTGTGTTTCAAGCACCTTCGAGACTGTACTGCTCTCAAACAACTCTCCCCAGGCTTATTGTGTTCGTGCATGTTCCTATGAATGTGTCGGGTTTCCTTGTATCTTCTTTGTCTTGTTTCTGGTGTTTTTGCCTCTTACATCTCTTCCAAAATGCAGTTTTTAACAGCAGTCTGAAAATGGTGGTCTCACTACCCTTCTCCAGGTGAGGTCTCGCTCTGTACTGTCCTGTGCAAGCAGTGCCATTCATCTTAACATAAGGTGAGCAACATCAGCAAGGCTGACCCAGCAGAAAACTATTTCCCATCTTTTATAATTTTCCTACTGGTTTAATATTCTAAACAGACTTGCTGTATGGTCATAAAAAAATGGCAGAAGTGATACAAGGAAAGCGGTGGGAGGAGTTCACAGAGTTCACAGCTCGGGGCAGGAAGGAGAGTGAGGCCTCCCTTCCAGCAGCAGCTGCCTGCTGGGATGAGAGTAAACCACCTCGAAGGTCACACCCTGGCACACAATCAGACTCCATCTACCACCGCTACCTCTGACTCTTGGTTCTCAAGTCAACTCACAATGTCAAAACCTTCTGCCACAGCTCTCTTGCACAGTTTTACTTGTGGCCAGAGGTTCAATATGTGCCTCCTATTGTTTAAGTTGTCTTTACCTCATTTGGCCTAAGCTAAAGGAGAACATTGTATAGGGAAGCTCTTTTCCAAATCTCTTAGGGCGGACTTCTTTCAGTGAAGAAATGACTGTTGTTTCTGTGAATTCTGCTGCCAGGATGGAGTGGCTCGTTTGGGAGAGAAACCACCTCTGCCAGTTTCAGTTATTATGTCTTCTGTTGCTGAGAATTCAGAAATACCACCTCCATTCATATGTCAGTGGTTATGTCCTTACAAGTAACTTTGGTTATGTCCATCAGCACAAATCAGTGCGTTCTTGCACTTTCCAGTGCAGCCTTGTTTCATTCTGATCCTTATTTCTTAGGTTCCCTTACGAAGTTTATACACTTTAGGGTTCCAGATTTTTTCCTTCCTCATAGGATTAGAAAGAAACCCAGGCCTCTTCCTCTAGAGCTTACAATGTAGAAACTACTTCTACAATGAGTTCTTGGTTTCTGCGTCACTCATTTGTAACCCAAGTTTTGCTGAAGGCATCATTTCTGCGGATGTCCATTGCTGCAGAGCTTTGTGGCAGTTGAGCAGATAGGAGCAGCCCAGCCCCTGCATGATGTAGCTCATGGCTACAAACAAGTGATTACCTGATTCTGCCTTGGTTACAGGCACAGGCACATCCAAGCCATGTACTCTAAAAGGCTTGATGTTAAGTATTCTCATAGAAAGGGGATTTATTTTTTTTTTGGTAGTGCAGGCTTCATATTGATGCATCAGTTTTCTGCATTGAGTTTTCATTTTCCCCAACAGTCTCGAGTTGTGGAGAGGGTTTGCAAATACAAGACCTCATTCTGCATTGAAAACCATAGCGAAGTAGCTAATGTATCTTTTGTATATGGTTCAAAGAGCTGATAGCTGTACAAATACTCATTGGGGTTTCCCATTTTGTATGCAATATTGCATTTTTAATTCCAGGTTTTAGCAACCAAAGCTTTAGTGTGATACTGCAAAGCCTTCTCATACAGCTGTATTTCCCAACCGCACAGGTTTTTTTCTAAACCTTTTTTCACTTGGTATCCACTTTTTTTTTGGCTGCGTGTTTGTTTTCTCAGTGGGAGAGCCAGGAACTCTCACAGTTTGGTAAATTATGAAAGTGAGAAGACTGTCATCTCTTCATGGATGTGATGAGCCAGGTTTATGTGATCACATTAGAATGTGTTAGTTTACTGAGCCTCATCAGGAACATACTGCAAAGATACCTTAATTGCCTATACGGATACCTTTAGTCCTTTGCAACTTTTGAGATTCAACTTAGTGGCTCCTTCCCCCCACACCATGTTTCTGTGTTCCTGACCTCTGGCACCGTTACTGTGAGCAGTGGGTTAGTTCAAGGTTCTAAAAAGCAAAAATTTGAGTCCAACAGAGTTACCAGTTTTTCCTCAGATCAGCACAGCAAAACAACTCAGCTGCCCACACACACAAGGGCCAGTGCCAATACAGCAGGGAAACAGATACATGGCAAGATGGAGGGTGGGATTGCAGCCACCCTAATTTGTATCAGTTTAAGCTACCATAAACCAGACTTTAATAAACAACATGACAATTGTGTTTTCTGCCGTGAACTCCAGATTTTGCCCACCTACAAACAATGATGTCATGCAGATTTAACAATATCAGGGATTCCTTTGAAGGTCATACAGTAATTCCTGATGCAGGAACAACTTTGCCAAAACCTGGAGCATTGTGTCAAGAGAGCCCCTGACCAGAAAAGACTAGTTTTGTTGAAAGTGAAAGGCATTTTAAATTTTTTAAAAAATATTTTATATCAAAAAAGGTTTTTCCAACTGAAATAAATCTGAAGCATACTTTGATGCTCACTGCAATGGCATCCTTTCCTCCCCTAACCTATTCAGTGGTTTTGCAGTGTGGAAAACCTGTAAATAACCTGCCCATAACAAAGACAGAATCACAAAATTTTGAATATTTCACAGAATCACAGAACCGTAGTGGTTGGAAAAGACCATTACGATCATCTAGTCCAACCATAAACCCAGCATTGCCAAGTTCACCACTAAAGCATGTCCCCAAGTACCACATCTACACGTCCTTTAAATACCTCCAGGGATGGTGACTCCACCACTTCCCTGGGCAGCCTGTTCCAATACTTGACAGCCCTTTCAGTGAAGAATTTTTTCCTAATATCCAACCTAAACCTCCCCTGGTGTAACTTAAGGCCATTCCCTCTTGTCCTATCACTTGTTATTTGGGGTATTTGTGGGTCTCCAGCAAGCAGGCCAGTACAGTACAGCCTTTAACTCTCTTTGATGATGGTTGAAATTCTTTCTTCACAAATTCTCTGCCCAAAATAAATTCTCTCTCTCTTTAGCAAAAGCCTGTTTCTGTGGGTTCAATTTCACACTGTTAGCCCCAAGATGATCACAGACTATTTGTACATTTAACAGTACTTGTTCAAAGGTTTTAGCATGCACTGGGATTTCCTTTCAAGACAGGATATGCGCAGGAGGATGGTGTGAAGTACTGCTTTCATTAGCCTTGCAAACATGGCAGGTGCATTGCATAAGCCAAAAGCCATCACCTCAGTTGCCACAGGCTTTATCCTGCTGTGAAAATACTTTTAATCCTATCCTTTTTATCCATTTTTACTTGCCAACATCCACTCGCTGTTGAAAACTACACTGAACCTGTTTCATTTTCCAGAGCACTATCCATTTCTGCTGAAGTTTCTCTGTTAAACTAGGGTAGCTGGTTTTAGTTAATCCTAGTCCACACAGAATCTGTTTCTGCCTTTCCCCTCGCCCCCCCATTTTTTGCTATTTTGCTTCCCTCACTGCCTGGGCCTTCTTTCTTCCTCATCCTATAATGATTCTTCCTTTTTTGTAAGTCTCAAACACACAGCTGCCATCGAAACAATTCTTCCTTTCCTGCATTTACATTCTTCACACAGGACAACCTTTAACAGAAATCTGGTCTGTTTGCTGTAATACCCACTACTCAATCATAATTAAATAAAGTAGTATTTCATTTTTCCTTCAGTTATCTAGAAGGGGAAGGTATCTGTCTCACCTGCTGTTTTGCCACCTGCATAACAATTTCTCACAAATCACAATGTAAGAGGCAGGGTTCCCATAACTCTCAGTAAGGCATTTTTGGGCAACTTAAAAACAGAGGTGGACAATGTCCTGTGGTAATTTTCCCGTGTTCATTTTCTCCTCACTCTGGAGTGTTCTCTGGTCTCAGTAATAATATTTTAGGGGAGGCGAGACCCATCCTGCACCTCATCGCAACCCTTCCACATTTGTGAGTCTGAAAATAGCTAGGTAGATTTTTTTCGCTTAAACATAAAACTACAGACTTCTTTTCCGCCTGTTTCTGCAGGTCTTCCTGAGACCTTTCTTTAAGCTTCGCATCCCAACTTCAGGCTGCTCCTGATATTTTGGAGTGAACTGGTTTCAGCAAATCCTCACTTTCAGGAGATTAAAATTAAAATTTAATAATAATTTGCTATTTCCCATCTGGAAGAGGCATATCATAATCTTGATGTCAAATAGATTATTTTGGATTTCTGACTGTTGCAGGTTTAGCTGTGTCATATCATCAGAATCCATCAGCTGTGCAAAGGTAAATTCCTCCAAATTGCCATATAAAGTTAATCAGTAGACCCTCTCACACGTGGGCTGAGTGGTGTTCATTGTTGTTATATATGAAAAGGGAATTAGATTTTTCTTAACTTCTAAAAGTAAGTAAGATAATTAGAAAAGAAATTTTGGCTCTTTAAAAAAGCCATCTTCTCTACTTCCACATCTCCTCCCCCAGCCGCAAGGATTATTTGCTGACCTTGAAGGGCCATTGATAAAATTACCCCACAAGGAAATCCTCAGAAAAGGGTTGATTCCAGTGCATATGTAGAGACTAATAGCCATGACTTTCTTGACTAGTAGACATCATAAGATTGTTTACTAGTCCACAAACAGCAGATGAAAAGTAGCAAAAGCACAATTTTTAACGTGTGCTTCTGTTGACAACACAGAAGAGAGAAACTTATCTTCTGGCAAAGGTGCCAGGCCAGGGTTTGTACCAAAGTGGGGCTCTGTTTGTTACCACCCCTGCTTTAGGAAAAGCCAGTTGTACATTTGCAAATAAATACAGTATTCAGCAGAACGCCAGCTCTTCCACCAGTTACTTTCCTGAACAGGAGACTTTCCTATGAGATGCTGGATGTCTCCTGCTGTTCCCAGAGGAGATTAGTGCCAGAGGGCATTGGTCCATTTTCTGAAACAGATTGACAGAGTTCTCCCTATGTGTCACCAGAGCTTTTGGTAAAATTAGATTCTGCCCTGTCCATAACAATAAAGGCCATACCCACATGCAGCTTACATAGTTCATATACTTCCTGGAGCAAAACCACAGCAACGTTCAACTGTCTGTTTTCTTTTTTTATTTCCACAATGGTTCCTACTTCAAAAGCAGGTACCTGACCGTTGGGTCCCGCTGCCACTGGGAGCCTGTGGGTGACCGAGGATGCGTCCCGGTTCAGACAGAATATATTGGTTAGTTAAGCAGCGTAGTGCAGGCAGGGCCGGCATCGTTCTGTGCCAGTGGTCAGGCTCCAATTTTTGTAGCTAATTGTTTGAACAACAACAAATCATGTTGCTCTGATGATCTGTGTGTGTTCCTCTATTAGACCTGATTTGTATGGTGAGGACAGGCTACTGAAAGGAAGAGAAGGGGTTGAATTATCCCCTGTGACTTTGCTGAATTTGTCCTTGTGAATGGAAAGAGAGTGAAATATTTGTCTGCAGGGGGGAGCAGAGTGGTAACTGTCAGGAACAGCTGGAACATATATACTGTATCATGTCTTTTTGTGGTGCTGGGCTTTTCTGCTTGCTATGGGAATGCTGCAGAGGCATGTTAGCATTTTGCTGAGTAAGTGTGGTGCGAGCTCCATATGTAAACAGGGATCAGTCACTAGATGAGAGAAAAGGGCTGTTCTCCCAGGGCTGTGCAGTCTCTTGCATGCACCTCAACCTTCACAGCCCCTGCAGGGTTTTGTAAATTAAATGTAGGGCTAGATTCTGGGAAAAATACATGCTTGTGGGAACGTCCGTCTAGATAACGCCGGCGTCTCTTTCTGCTTTGATACCTATAAATTTGTGAAAGAAATAAATCCTCCTGATTCTTCCCAGCCTCTCCATCCTGATTATTCTTATCTTCACAGGGGAGCAAGGACTTTTACTGCTCTCAATATTAATAATAACACCACCAGTTGCTCTGCAACATGGAAATGGGCAAACTTAAATAGCACACTTACTTCTTTAAATCAGTTGCATGAGGCATGAAGGAATTTCCCATGAAATGCAATTAGCCAGTTTGTTGTGTTCTGATTTATTAGTAATCAAGTGTTGTTTTTCTTTGAAACATCAGCAGCCTAAGTTACGGAAGGAAAGAAGTAGACCAGTACTTTCATGACGAGCAGAGAATTCCTCTTAGATATCTGGTTGATGTGAATTGCACACACATTCAGGGTCAAACTGATCATGCTTACTCTGATCTTTGCTAGTGGCACGTAGGAGGTTAGTCTGGTGAGGACAAACACTCTGACATGATCCTAATAAAGACAGATTCTCGACATTGATTGACACATATCAGAACTTGAGTGACCTGTACATTTGTGTAGAATAGAGAATGATTTCACCTTCTGGGGTTTCAAATGTATGATTTACATTTTATTTGTTTTACTTTCTCTGTAATCATGTCTACAGATCATATTCATGAAGGCTTCTCAGCTTATGACTTTATTCTAGGAAGTGTCACATCAAGAAAAAAATTCTCTCTTGTCAGACTTTGAAGATTTGCTAAGACTGACTCTCATCTCACATAGAAAGAAAGATAATTTTTTATCCTAACTGCAAGTCATTCTGCTTTGTATTTTTTCAGTGGTCAGTCATTTTTGAGAACATTCCTGTAATTCCACCTACAGCAGATTTGGAGAGGCAGGTACCACTGGCTCATATTATTGTTACCAAGAAAAACCTGATCTCTTTCAAGGTAGCTATGAGATACCTATAAAATAAAAGTTTTAAAAGCCAGGCAAATAAACCTAAGCAAACATACATAATTCTACACTGTCAAACCTTTTGGCATTGCAATAATATTAAGAAAATAATTTTTATTTTTAAACATTTCAAATTGTGTTTTGCCAGTGATTTCAGCATATATATTCAAAACATACTTGAAGTCTGAAACTAAATGCTAATAGATAAATGCTAAAGCTGGAACTGAAAGAAAACACCCCAAGGGTTTTGCAGAAATGTTCAGCCAAAATCAATTTTTCTTTGCTCTTCTTTCCCTTCACTTTCCATTCTATTTCCAACCTCAGCTCACTCTCTACATATGTCTTCAACTGTAAGATTTTTAAAACAAAGGCTCTGTCATTCACCATCATGATGAAGGATTTAAGTAAAGAATTTTATAGTTTAAAAGTGGTTGAAAAATTTGTGCATGAAGCGGGACAAAAGTGAAATCCCACTTCTTCCATAAGGGCTAGACACCATTCATTTTTAAGCCTGCTATTGTCAAACCTGTACATGAGTGACACAGTATCAGCACAATGAAAATCATTAGGATAAGAAAATAACTTTATTTGCTCCTTTAATGTATGGAACACAAACACCAAGAAGGCACAGCAGCTTTCATAACAAACATGTTAACCCCCACATGCTCTGCTTAATTATGATTTCTGGCTTCCTGTGTTTCCCCTGAGGCTACTGGCACCACAAGTAAACTGGCACAGATTTTAGTTATTCTGAATATGCTGAGCTGCAACGCACCCGTAGTTCAGCAGGTGCTTCACAAGCAACTGAGTTGTTCCCGCAGCCAGGACAGGAGCCGTCTGACAGAGGAGCGACACATCTAGCAGGGAACAGAATCAAAGTACCCCTCCTTGTCACCATGGCTACCACTCAGCAGGCGTTTTTTGGGCAGAAGTGCCAATTTAAGCAACTGCTGATTTCTTATTACTGTCCCTGCATCACCCCCTCTGTTGGTCAGGTCCAAGTGTGTAGTAGGCCACAGCATTTACCAGATCAGGAAATTGTCCTGATCCAGCTGGAAAATAATATCTCTTTTTTTTTTTTGACTCATTCTTTTCCAGTCAGTTTTCTGATTCAATTAATCCTGTAGCCACACAAATACACTGTGCCTGTGTAATGGAGGAGATGGCAGAAGAGCAGGGACAAGTGCCTTAAGAGCTGGGGGCTACTTGTGATTTAAGCAGCACTGTCACTGAGTGCAAGCAGAGATGGAGCCGGAGCTCTCTTTCAGGCTGTGGTTTGATATTTGGCATTCAGATCCGTTTGGCAGTGCAGGTTCCTCACCACCCCGTCCTGCCCCCTCCCCATCTCCTCTGTTGCCTTGTTGCAGGTGCTTATGCAGCTGCACAAGGAACCTGACAGGGGAACCCATCTGCCTGAAGAATGATCCAGTAAAACATGGATATTGTTATGACACTGCAGGGATAACACATGAAGTATATCACAATTCATCCCATTTTGGCAGACTAATGTTTTAGAGCATTCAGGTTGAAGGCTATCCTATCTGTCAGAGTCATGTGGAAGGCAAGTGTGACTTTCCTTCCCTAAGTAAGTTCCGTGGCTGGATGCATCTCTCCAAGCAGAAGTGTTACAAAGCCTTGTTCACAAACCTGCTATTAAACATGTGAAGTTGTTAAAACATCTCTGTGGACAAAGGATATATGGAGCTGAGAGAAGGTGGTAGTAGAATGTCAGGTTGGGAATTAAATAATATTGCCAAGCTGCATGAAAGTCACTCTCAAACAAAAACCTATCTAGAGAAGTCAGAGCACCTTTGAAATTAATTGTTTGTAGTTTATTCATGACAGGTTTAATTCGAGGCAAGATTCTTTTAAGACCGGTGATAATGCGAAGTACTAGCAACAGGGATGCTAGGAGTTTATACAGATTTATTTACACAGTTATGTGAATGTACATAGGGCATATGTTTATATATTATACACCATTTATAGTACAGCTTATATTAAATATGATAAATATATCTTGCCACAACATTTTTGCTTAAAATCTTGAAAAACGCAAGCATGGTTTCCAGTTTGTCAGATTCCAGCAGTGACCCTGCAAGCCACTGTCAGCCTGTGCTGCAAAGAGCAACAGCACAGCTGTGAAAAATTCTGTGAAAACGTTAAAACTCTCACCCAGGCCCCGTACCACTGGCCACATCTTACAGAGTCAGGCTCCAGCGATGTCCTGTGCCTGGGCAGAGCTCCTCAGAGCTCCTCAGAAATTACGGACTCATCAAACCCAGGGAATAATCACTGCATCCACTTTAAATCCAAGTCAAAGTTGTAAGCAACTTCTCAAAAATGAGCACAAGCTGCCCTGTCCTTGAAAAGCCAGGAGCTTCCCACCCTGGAGAGAGGCACTCACTCCAAGGCTATCAGCAATGGTATGCACTCTTCGGTCATATTTTTCAGTTGTGACAGTGGAATGGCAACTTCTCTCTGAAGTCACTTCCGAAAAAGTCAGTTTCTAAAAAATCTGCAATTATGTGACCAGAAAAAAAGGTTTATTCAAAGTAAATCCATAGACGGGACCAACTGCCACTGACAAAGCTTTGTGTCCGCGAACTGACGGAGTCTGGAAGTAGCGGGCCAGGCAGATGGTGGAAGCTGAGGCGGACGCGTCAGTGCGCAGAGAGCAGAGCCGGTGTGGGGACCGTGCCTCCGCCCGTGCCTCCGCCGCCAGACCGGAGCCCCCCTCCCGCCCTCGGGGCCAACCCCGCCTGCGGCACCGCGCTGAAGCGGCACTTCACC
>NW_010299697.1:768-1136 GCF_000700745.2 Antrostomus carolinensis | reverse complement strand
ACACATGGCTTGGGGCCAACTGGGCTGCACTGGACAGAGCCTTGAGAATGAGTCAGGAGAGGAGCTCCTGCCCCTCTGCTCAGTTCTGCTGAGACACCTCGGGGTGCTGGGTCTGCTGCTGGGCTCCCCAGTGTGGGAGAGACTGGGACATACTGGAGAGTGTCCAGTGTGGGGCGATGGTGATGGTGAAGGGACTGGAAGCCATATGAGGAGAGGCTGAAGTCACTTGGTTTGTTCAGCCTGGAGGAGATTGAGAGGAGATCTCATCACGGTCTAGAACTTTCTCACAAGGGGAAGAGGAGGGGCAGGCACTGATCTCTTCTCTCTGGCCACCAACGAATGCCAGGAGCAGAGGGAATGGCAGGAAT
>NW_010299697.1:287-608 GCF_000700745.2 Antrostomus carolinensis | reverse complement strand
GTGAATGTTGGGCTTGTCCTGTGCAGGGACAGGAGTTGGACTCCATCATCCTGGTGGGTCCCTTCCAACTGACAACATCCTGTGATTCTATGAGCTCTTGTAGGAGGAGAGGCTGGGAGAGCTGCTCAGCCTGGAGAAGATGGAGCCAGGCTCTCCTCAGGTGCACCCAATGGCAGTGGGCACCCCGTCCCCATGCTTCTCCTGCCCCTCTGCAGGGTTCAACGTGGAGACAGTGGAGTACAAGAACATTTGCTTCACCGTCTGGGACGTGGGTGGTCAGGACAAGATCCGACCCCTCTGGAGGCACTACTTCCAAAACAC
>NW_010299697.1:0-201 GCF_000700745.2 Antrostomus carolinensis | reverse complement strand
GCTTGTGGCCTGATCCTGCCTGAACTGGGTGTGTGAGTGACAGCAGGGAGTGTGTCCTGGTCCCCAGTGCAGTGGCCTTGCTGGGACAGGATGTGGGTGTTTGCCCCAGCGCCCTGTCAGAGGAGCAGGAGAGGGACCTGGGAGCAGCTCCATCTCTGGGGTGCTCTGGATCTGCAGGGGGTGGTTGGATGGGCAGCGGGG
>NW_010299696.1:34372-35491 GCF_000700745.2 Antrostomus carolinensis | reverse complement strand
CCGGGGAGGCGGCCCCGCTGGGCGGCAAAGCCCCGCTGGAAGCGGGGGCAGGTTTCCATGTAAAGGCAGCTCTGAGGAACGGGACTCCTGGGATAAAGCTGCCGGGTACAAGGCCGTGAGTGGCAGAGAAGGTAGTTGGGATGCTCCGGTTTTGATTTATCAAGTGTCAGAGGGTGATCACAGGGGATGGACTCTTCCCTGGTGGGAACTACGTTGCTGATCTTGGGACATGTGGCTCTTGTGGGAAGAGCCCCGCAAAGCTGTTCTGCCTGGAAAGAGTCAAAATGCACTTTTATATAATAGTCTGGAGAGGCACCACCAGTGAAAGATGAGTGCTCTGCTCTGGCTTCACAGAATCACAGAATGTTGGGGATTGGAAGGGACCTTGAAGGATCATCTAGTCCAATCCCCCTGCTGGAGCAGGAACCTAAATGAGATCACAGAGAAAGGTGTCCAGGCGGGTCTTGAATGTCTGCAGAGAAGGAGACTCCACAACATCCCTGGGCAGCCTGTTCCAGTGCTCCATGGTCTGGTTCTCTCTTGTAGCTCCCCTGTGGGACTGTGAAGCATGCAGCTGTGATGGGAGGTTCTCCATGCAATGCAGGAGATGTGGAAGCCTGGTCTTCAGTGTGTTCCTGGCACAATGGTCGCGTCCTCATCCATAAGAGCCAGGCTACCTCTTGCCATGGACAGAACTGCTGACTTTGTCTTCTTGCCACCCTGTAATATTAGTCCATTTTGGAAGCTCTAGTATAAGAGAAAAGTGTTCTGTAACTTAAGCACTGAGTAAAAGAAATGCATATAAAGTAACAGGTCAGCTGTTGAGGAATGTTCTGAAAGGCATCTCAAAATGCTTGCATGTAGCACTCCAAACAAAGGGCTGTTGTTCAGCATCAGTGTGGAGAATGAGAGAAATACATCCTGGGTCTGGTTGCCATGGGATTTGATGCATCCTGAGAACTGGGTATAACCTTTATTGAGTCTGTCAGAGGATTTCAGAGAGAAATGCCACCTCTCCTGTAGTGCTCTGCAGGCAGATATTCACATGAGATCATTTCTGAGAGCAAAATATTTGAACACAGCATCTCTGTTGAACTCAACATTGCACAAATTGCTGAA
>NW_010299696.1:11671-34346 GCF_000700745.2 Antrostomus carolinensis | reverse complement strand
GGAAAATTAAGCTAAATGTATATCCCTACTTCTTCCTTCTGTCATCTAAACAAATTACTTCATGCAACTTACATGGACTTCTGTAATACTTAAACATACACTTCTTCACTGAACAAGGATTTTCTCTTGAGCGGGCACCTTGAGCAATGCCGATTGATCACTTTGGTAAGGTTTTTTAGGTTTCTTTATGGTTTTCTTTGCCTTTTACCTGTTAGCAAGTGGAGACAGGCAGAAGTTGACCCCTTATATCTAAAGGGGTAACAAAGCCTGTGGCAGGAATCACTCTACAGCCCCTGAGTGGACATGTTTTGTAAGAATAGTTCTTACCTTCCCCTGTCCTCGGGCCCTTCTTCCCCAGTGGTCCCCAGTTCCTCTACAGACACAGGACTGGAAGTGTGCTAGTTACACAGTGGCAGTGCACAGGCGTACTGGGGGATGTCGTCTGCATTTTGGTTGAGTGACAGGTATATTTCCAGTAACAGCACTTGGGGAAGGGACAGGGTGCAAAGGCTTTAAATGCTTCTTTTAGAGCTGTATTGCCTCCCCTGGCTCAAACTCAGCACAGCTGTCTGTAGAAGTAACAATGCTGGTTTTGATTTTGAGGTCCAGCACTAACTCACAGCTGGTATTTCATGTTGCCTTCTATACCTCAGCTTTTCTATCTGTAAGAGGAAAATACTAATAACCCTGACTTGCATCCAGAGATTTTGTAAAGATTAGTTGGCATTTTTGGCACGTTAAGAATTATTCTTTCCTAAAAATGAAAATAATATGTTATAGTAGAAGTGAAATACAATCCTTGTATCCTTAATGCCTTAAAATATATTCTCAAATCTCAGTTGGAGGAAATGTAGCTGATAATCATCATCAGGCCTCAAAATAAGGCTTGTCAGGGGATTTTTGCTTCAGTTTATATTAGTTAATTATTAGGCAATGTCCCTCCCTTCTGGCCAACACTTTAAATAATTTGGCAGCAGCAAGGGATCAGTATTTTAAGGTAATAGCATGGCACTAAGCTTTTTTTTTTAGCTGGGGAAGAATAGAGCCATGCTGAGTGAGCCAGTCCCTGCTGCTGGGACTGAACATAACTGAGGTGACAGCAGATGACAGACTCCACTGCCTCTTCTGCACTGCTGGTGTTTCCTTGTTTGTGAATATTGTTACCTGTGGTGCAAGCTATGTAATGGACATTAAACATTACCTCTAATTTCTGGCAGTAGGTTATTGTGGCTAGGATGATGAGGGACCAGAAGACCGTTCAATTCTTGTTTAATAACAATGTAAATCTTTCATTTGCCGGTGCTCTATAGAGGAAAACTGTGGTGCAGGCACTCTGCATGGATCACACCTGAGAACAGCTTAAACAGGTGAAGCTTTGTTAAGACAGAGCTAAGATTTGCTGTTAGTGAAAGAATAAATAACATTGATAAAGGATGGAAATCAAGTCAGAACTGATTTGAATAAAGAAGTTATTTTATAAAATATTTGATAAAAGTATTCAAGTGGCATAATGAGCACTTGAAAAATCAGTTCTCTCCTTCGGGTGAATTGTAATTTTTGTCTCTATTGGAGGGGATCCAAAATTTGTAAACATGGGTAGTGAGTGATAGTGTTGGCTTTCTGTTTTGCAATGTCTTTGTATTACATTTTGATTAATATTTCATTTTTTATTTCTGCCAATCATTTCTTATTATGCTGTCATTTTGTTTAAAAAAAAATCTTCAGAGGCATCAGGATGTTCTTTAAGCAGTGTCTTTATGAACTTGCATAGGAGCAATTAAAACACTTGCAGAGATTTCTAGTTCTTGATGGTAATTTTAGGCCACTATTTCCATAGTTCAGTTAAGATACATTTTCTTAGTGTAAACTGAAACCCTTCATTTGAGAGCTTGATGATCTTAAAAGGTCTTTTCCAACCTAAATGATTCTATGATTCTCCACAACACTAAATGTTGCTTAGAGCATGAGCAGGGGTTGTGCTGTCTTTATCCATCTCGGCCTAACTCTTTGTGATCCAAGCTTCTCTGTGCCATTAACTTCCTTTTTTGTAACTGTTTTGGAGTGGGTTCCCTTTTCTGTATTCCTGGAAGAGCTCAGTGAAAAGCCTCATGTGACAATTCAGTGTCTATCTGAATCTATTTCCTAGAGTTTATTTAGTTCTGAAGCCCTTAAGAAAACCCATGAATTTCCTTCAATGTTTTTTACATATTAATTCCATTTAATTCTGTGTGTGTTTGGAATGCTTCTTACAAAGTCACCTGTAGTTTGTCTAAACTGGTTTTCAGAACTTTGCAATTGATTCACCCGGTACCTCCGTATCACACTGGATAGCTTGCAACATACTTTGTGAGGGCTCTTCTCCAGAGAGCTGTATTCCTACGTATCACAGATCCCTTTGCACCTGTAGGAAATCTGTAGGGAACTTCCTGCAGATTCACGTATTTTCATCTAGGCTTGACTCTACTGGTGAAGAGTCAAGGAACTGAAAGGCAGGAAGTGAAGTTTGCAGCTGCCCAGTTGTGCTTGGGCCCTGCAGTGTCTGGCTGAGTCCCATTGAACATTTACATGGACCTTGTTTTTTGTGTGGAGTAAATGAATTTGTTAAGTCTAGGAGAAGAGAAGCCTGAGATGGTACAGTTTTTAGATATAAGAAAGGTGTCTGAAAAAAGGCATGTCTTACACTTCTAGAGTGTATTGGACAAGAAATAATAAATGTTTAAAATGTAAGAGAAAGATTCAGGTTATACATTAGAAAAAACTTTCCAAAAGGACAGTGAAAGACCGGAAGAAATGGCCTCAGCAAAATACGGAATCCGCGTCGTTGACAAGTTGCCAAAGTTGTTCATCAGCCATCACTCAGGAATTATTACACTTGCACTTGATAATTTTAAGGGTTTTCCAACCTAAATGATTCTATGAATTAGAGTTGATCCTGCTTTTGGGAGAAGGAGGAAGAACCTATATGACCTGTTATAATCCCTTATGTCCCTTTCTTCTGTGCCTGAAAATCAGTGGCCCAATGTATTGACCACTGAGGGTGGGGAGAGTTTTTGCTGCTTTGAAGGGCTCCCTCGATGGTGAAGTAAGCTCAACTCGCTTCCATGAGTGACCCTTGCTCATACAAACAGCCTCGTGGATTCCAGTGACTGCACCTAAATGAGAGAAATACTGTGTGTCAGGGGGGAACATCAGAGCAGAGTGGCTTAGTGGAAGTTTTCTTTGTAATATATTTCTTTACGCGTTATATGAACTATCTTTTTATGTGTGTGTGTGTGTGGTTTCTTTTTTAAGCTGCTTTCAGTTAAAGATAAGAGGGTTGAAACTCATGTTTTAAGTGGTGTTTTTGGTTTGTGTGGTGTTTCCATTATCTGTGTTTAGTTTTCTCCGGCTCACAACTGTACTGACTTTAGCCTGTTCATACAAATGTCTTTATGTGCAATGAAATCTTCTGCTGTGCAGAAAACCCTGATGAAATCAGCATACTGCTGAGCAATGTGTGTTTGCTGCTGTAGATCTTTGCCCAGAGCAAGAATTCTACCTTTGCCCCTAATTCTGTTCTTGCCTTGGTTCTAATCAGGACTATCTCTGAAGATAACAGCAGAGCGTCTGTTATTTGATTGCAAAGCCGATGTAAACTTTAGCCTGTTTGGGAGATTGACTGGCAGATTATTCTGCCAGTGCCAGAATTCCCTATTCTGTGGGCAGCGAAGAGTGACCTCATCAGAGACTGATAGAGTGACTCCACACATTTACCTACTGAGATGCAGTCATACTGATTACTATTCCTTGTAGGTCAGATCTAAGAGAAAGGAGGTGTAGATCCAGTCATGTTATCAAATGTCAACAAATATTTGTGAAAATTCTGCATTTATCTTCCTTTATCATTGGCCTCTTGAGTTGTCACATAACCCAGGACATTGTGGCATGGCATTCTCCGTGCTGTCACATGGCTGATACACCAGCCATGCATCACGTGGAGATTCACACACTGGGACTCGGAAGGCTGAAAGGTTAGGACTTGCTGAAACGAGGAGAGGACTATAGATTTGGAGTTTCTAATTTGTTCTTAATAATAACTCTGCTTGATGAAAGAGACTTGGAGAGGGCATGAGTGTGAAGCTTCAGGGTTAGGAAAGGAAGCAAACGGCCCATCTGCATGCTCTGTGCCACCCCAGCTTAGAGGCAGGGTGTGAGACCAAAAACTAAGAGTTTTGTGTTGTGTGCAGAACTAGCATCTGAAGATTTATTAATCCAAACAAGGAACAGAAAAATCACCATGACACGTGGGTGACAAGTCAAAGAACTGTAAGTAGAAATGCTTTCTGAAGTTCAATGATCTTCAGAGAAAGATCATAGACTGATATGGTTTCATATCAAACCTCAGTGAAAGGAAGTTGAACAGCTGACAGGTATAAAGTATTCTGCTTAGCTAGGAAGGAGAAGGGGCTTTGTCTTCTGAAGAGAGTGGAAAACTCCAGTTTTAGGAGTCACAAAAGAGTTAACAGAGCTTTCTTTGGTATGAGTGCTGAACAGACATAGCTCAATTATAACCTGAAGTTACACTAGCAAAAAAAATTGTGGAAGATAAATTGAAGAGTGTACCTGATTTTCAAGTTTGTTATCTTCTCCAGTGAGCTTTTGGATAAAGCTAGAAGGTTCTTTTATAATAAAATTATTAATTTCCTTTCTGTCTATCTGATATTTTTTCTAGAGGTAGAGAGGAAACAGGCTCCTACTCCATAAAACCTTTTTTCCTGTTGTTCACTGGTACAGAACAGACACTTTTGAAATATTTAACTGGAACCAGAATAATGAATACACCAATACACAGGGTGTTTATTTAGGGTTTTGGAAGAATTGCTTTCAAATCCCAACAATGCTTTGTGTGAAATAGAAAATTAAACCTACATTTCTCACGTCCAAACAGGTGTGCTGACCTTTAGCTATAATGTGAGTATTTCCTATACAGGTGAGTGTGAGCATTCAGTTATATGTACAAAAGACACTACTCCCAAACTAGCCAGGTCAGGAACTTCTGTGGAACCTTAGGTTCAATTCCCTGTGCCAAGTCTCATCATGCACGCGATTTGAATAAGATAAGTCTGTCTTATCATTGACTCTGCAGATTGTCAGTACTTTCTGGAATTGGTGCCTCTCCCTTTTGCTTTGATCAGAAAATCCTCCTTGAACCTAAGTAACCTTTCTTAGCAGAAATTTATTTTTCTTCAAAAAAAATTGAATAAACTGGCCTTTCCTGAGAGCAAAGGTATTTCCTCAAGAAATTTTTGATTATTTTCTCTGTCCAATTGGTCCTTAGCAGTTTTCTTTTCACAGCTTGGTCCTTAGTGTTTCCAGTTTTAACATTGTCATTTACATTTAGTAGTAAGAGGTGTTTGGGTTTTTTGGTTTGTTTGTGTTTTGTTGTTGTGGTTTTTTTTTTTTGTTTGTTTTTTTTTTTTTTTCCCCCGCTGAGGCCTGGGATAAAGTTAAGGGATAAAGCAAAGAAACTTTCAAGTGCTGCATGGATTTTAGAGATCTGTGCTATATTCCCTCCTCTCAGGTACTCTGTTCTCTCCGTGCTTCCCCAGTTTTCTGTTTTGTATGCCTGCAGCACGAAAGTGCTACTCTTCCCATTCTGCAAATGGAGAATTGAGATAGAGAACTGAAGCATCTGCTTTTGCTGTAGGTGAAGAGACACCTGAGCAGGCTGTGTGATCACTGACCTCGAGCAGTACACTCAGCGGAGTGAGCCAGGTACCTGGTTTGGAACCACCTCCATGCAGTGATATCTGAATGTACCAGTGCTGCCTCTGGTTCAACACCGATAGAGCAGTGCTGTGCTGTGCTACGCGTGGTTCCTGGCTTGGGAGCATGGAGTTCAAAATCATTCTCTGCTGCGAGGTGTAAACTTGTCCCAGATCACACAAGGAGACCCTGACAGAGAAGGGACTTAATGTGAGTTTTCTCCTAAGCAGAAAGCCAACCTTCTTTAATTTTGTTTCTAGGCTACATAAATTGCAAGTGAATAAAAATTCTGTGCCTCTGGAAAGATGACTTCAATATTTTTTGGAAAGTGGGTTAATTCCCATAACCAGATAGGTTTTCAGGACTGGAGAGAGTTGGTTGGAATGGGATTAGTTATGCTAAGAAAATGCTTGGTTTGTTTTTCACTGTTGGAAATGAAAATAAAATTTTGATGGATCAGACTTCCATCATGCTTTTCTTTGTTGAAGTTAGAGTAGGAATGCATTGATCTACCCTATGACTGAAAGGAATTATACATCAAGGAATGTATTAGAAGAATACTAATAAATTTTTTCATTTAAAAAGTGGGTTTATCTCTATTAAGAAATGATAAACATTCTTTTTGTCAGTGTTAATCTCCTGGTCCTTGATTCCACCCCTCCTCCCCCCTGCCCCTCCACTACTAATTCATGGTCCTATTGTGCCCAACTTATTCACTGCCAGCAACGTAAAATGGTGTTATTTTGAAGATGGTGTTATTTTTTTGTGCTCTCTGCAGTGTGGAAGCATTTTCTTGCTTGCACAATGCATTAGTCAATAGTGTTCTATCCCAAATTTGAAGGCATGGGAAGTGTGAGGAAACTGGAGTGTTAGCGGGTGCAGCTGCAAGGTGTTCCTGATGCCAAAATCCCACCTCTTGCCTTAGTGGTAACATCAACACTGAATATAGCGAATGGCTGAAAAACTCCAAATGCAATTTTAAAAATTGAGTTCCCTTAAAATTTCTCATGAGAGGGGAACAATTCTCTGACTGAAAAGTGGAAAAATTTGTGGAGAGAAGAAAACTTTTTGAAAAGTGTTGTAGGAGTCAGCAGCATGTCCGACCCCAAACTGAGCCTCTGCAAGCTCTTGAGTTATACATTGCATATGAAAAGGACAGAGAGGCTGCGCTAGTGTCCTAGCTTGCACTTCGCTTGAGTTCAAGGGTGTTTGTGCGCTTCCTGTTTATTAAAAAATACTAAGTTTTGAAGACCTAAATTTAACCAGGCTGCTGCAGAGTGGCAGAATTAACTGTTCAAGCTGGAGATGCTCAGACAAGGCGATTTATAAGCGGGACTTTTATTCTTGGCTTCTTTCTTCAGTCTATTTCCCAGAAATAAAACATACAGGCCCTTAAAAAAGAAAGCGCACTTCCCAATATCAAAGTGGTCTAGAATACAGCTCTGCTTTTATTTTGCCAATATCTCAATCTTTCCTCTTTCCTCCCTTCTCGTATATGTCTCCTTGCTTAGAGGAAAGCTGGCACATTACAATGCCAAATAAGGACAAGAAAACAATGCACAGGAAGTATTCTGAAGAGAATTCCGGCCAAAATAAAGAAATTCAGCCCTATCCTTAAAGAATTTTACAGTGTGGTTCTTCACCATTACCCTGGCTTGCTGAAACCCGCTAATCTCCTAGTAATTATGCTTTTGCATTCACTAATGCATTATGCTTTTTTGTAGGTATCGTATTGAATGTGCTTGGTGCCACACAGTGCCACCAGTTCATACAGAGGACAGAATTTGTCACTGTGGATTTTGAAGGTAGGTTTGGTTTTACATGGACGTTAAGGTGTAATACAAAGAGCTGGTTTTTGTTTTTGTTTTTGTTGTTGTTGTTTGTTGTTTTTTTTAAGCTGGCTGTGGACTAGAAGGATAAGTTTTCCAAGGTAATATTGTGTAAGGAATACACTATAGGGCTCAAGGCTCACACTCTGGGAGCATAATGGACTCTGCAGGGGCTCGAGACATGTTGCTTTCCACCCAAGTTGTTCACTTTGTTAGTGTTTGAATTGGAAATTAACTGGAGAGTTAATAAGTCTGTACCTATAACTATGGAAATTGTATTTTTCACCCTCTCCAACTGGAAGTGGTGCTGAATCGAAGCCTCAGCTCTAAAACACCTTAAACTGTGAGTATTTGAAATCTAGAATTTTTTACTTCTGCCTTACAAAGAGGCTGTATTTGTGAAAACTTTGTGCCGTATTTTTTTGTCTATTTCTCCATAGAGTGATTATTTAGCTTTTTTCCAGGTGCAAACATAGCAGAGTCGTAGGCATGAGAACAAAATGGGAGGAGTGACATCTAGTGGTTGGGAATGAAAATGTGCATAATTAAAGTTTTTCCCTCAGGACAATGGAAAGTAAAGCAATTCCTAAAATGCTAATGGCCTGGGATTTAATTAGAATTTATAAAACTTGAAATTTAGAGAGAATTTCTGATCAATGCCACTTTTCTGTGTGCTATCAGCCTCTGGTAAGCAGTAACTTTCTTGCTTGAAGACCGATGCCAAGGAGTGAGTTTGATGTCTGATGCCAAGACCAGATTACTCTCAACATATTCTAATATCTCCCTGTTTCTGTTTTCCATTTCATTGTTTGGGTTTTTTAGGGATATTTTTACATGGATATCCCTTCCCCATAACCAGAATGACTTTAGGATCATATGGTTTTATGATTTTTCTTTTTAGGGTGTTGGAGGGAGGTCATCTCATGAATAGCTTAGTTCTGAGGGAAAATTATTTGAAAAGAAATTGATCTCAGCAAAGATCAACTGTTTTCTTATGTTGAGAACCTAACTGTCTCATTGCCCTCAGTGTTAGAAGAGTTGACACTGTTCACTTCCACTGGGAAGGATTCTAGTCCTGGACTGGACTTGCATGATCCAGCCCAGGGCTCTGCTAGATCAGGCAATCTTGTTGAATGAATTCTGTCTAAGGGGACAGAGTGGATTACACCTGTATGATGCCTGGTGGAGGAAATGGGTGGTTTTAATAGGTTCTTTACTGTTGAAATTTCCAAGGACTCATTTTCTAGGCTACTGGACCAGTGTAACTAATCTTGCTGCCACATACTTATGGACAAATTCCAGCTGTCCAGTTCCCATTGAAGCAGGAGCCAGGTAAAATCTCTGTTGCTCCAGGGCCATACTTGTCTTCTTATATTATACAACACTATGATTTCAGGTTAAATTTGGAATGCTGAGAAATGTGCTAGTGTATGGTCGTACTTTTTAGATCTCAGTAACGAAAAGCGTTGTACCTTCCCACTGGCCTGTCAGGCTTGAGAGAGAATGGAAACAGACATTTCCTCCACTGAAATTAGATCAGTCTCTCTTTTGTCTGGCTTCCTGGGAAGTCACAAGCATGTTCAGAGATGCCCCTGCTATCCATTATAGTATGAAGTTGTGTAAGTTGTTGGGTCAAGTTTAGACTAGTGGCCACTGTAGTTGAGCCAGTAATTAAAGTAATATGGCAAATTCTGTGCTCCAGAAGGCTTTTGGGCTGGATGGTACATAAATACATATGTAGCTATGGAAAATTCTGGGAAAAGAAGTGACATTTAATATTTAGGAGGAGCAGTAGCTGTGTCAATCTGACAGGTCTCATGAGTCTTTGATTTGGCCTTGAATACATCCAGATGATTACTTAGCTTTGTTTCCTTTCAGTTCTTCAGGGGTGCACAAATGGAGAGACAAAGATAAAGGGATGTGTGGCATGTGCTCTGTGTTAGTAACATATCCGTCACAGCTCTGGGGTCTGAAAGGAGAAGGAAGGAAATAGATGAAAACCTTTGTGCTCAGAGGAAGTCAGCATGTGTTTGAATGCTAGCAAACAACAGATCTTTCCTTTAAAACTCTGTACACTCATACTGTGAGAAAGGGACTTGCTTGTCATTGTTAGATACCTCCTTCTGAAGATATAAGGTGAGTTTGTTTGGATGCAAGTTTTGTGGAGAAGTCCATACTACAACAGAGACAAAACCTAGTGTCATCACTGAATTCCTCGGGAGCGTTATGGACAGGAGCTGCATGGAGGGGAGGACAGCAAAGGAATTTGCCCAGAACTTCAGTAGTTACAGCTACCGGGCTACGAGAGAAACCATTCTGAAATTAGTTTCAATGTTTTAACAGGTAGCAGAACTTCTTCAAAATATATGTCTATTGCAGTGTAACTTCTGCACGTACTTTTCAAGTATGGTATGTGATATAACTGCAGAAGCCACACCAGCTTCTTTTCATGCAGTGAGTCAGGGCTCTTAGGCCTATAGTGTCAATAAACCTTTTTCTAGCCATGGCTTCATGCATGAAAGTGTGAGAATGCCTTATTCTCTCAAACCTATGGCCCACCTAGACTGGTATTTCTGCCTTGGACAGTGACAGCAGGCAATACTATATGGGACTAGGACATAATCTCAACCATTTCATGTTGTGCATTCCCCTCATTCTTTTCCAGCATCCACAGTCACTGGATTAGGTCATTAGGAGGTACACTTGTGCCCATTCCCTTAACTGTTTTTGAACTGCTGTCCATAAATTAATCCTCTTTGTATAGCCTGCTCCTTTTGTCTAGCCTGCTGATATTATCAGTTTCCTCAGTCCTATGTAACCAGAAATTCCCTGCTTGCTGGGTTTGTAAAGAAAAGTTATTGCTTTTATCTGTTTTAAACCTCTTTCACATAGTTTGAGTGAGTGTCCATACTTCTAGTATTACAAGGTTTGGTGAGTAGCAGTCCTGCTCTCACTTTCTCCAGTGCCTTCATGATTTTGTAATTCTCAGTTGTTTCCCTCTCAGCCTGCATGTCTCCAAATTAAGGAGATAAATCTCTCCTCATAATGCAGCTGCTCCATCCCCTAAATTCCTGTTGTACAATTTATGTGCTTGCATGACACACAAGTGCTTAAATGTGGATACAAATCAGTCTTTCACTAGCTGTGCTTCCCAGCTGTCTGTCACAAGGCAGAGTTGGCTGCCCAATTAAAGCAGCCAGGGCGATCATAGCATAACTATTTTTTTTGAGCACCTTCTATTTGACCTTTTTTTAAAGCTGTTGCAAGCAAATTCCAAAAACACTTGTGGGTTGAACTGCAGCAGCTTTCTCTCTTTGTGGATGGAGACTGGCCAATTCACAGCCATCGCTATGGATTGTCTAGCTTTTTCTTGGCCTGAAACCAGCCGTTACAAAGGGACAGATCCTCACTAGTTGCATGTGGAGTTTCTGGTTATTTGGATTATAGTGCTGGCCGGTCACCCGTCTCTGCATTTTGTGATGATTCTTGCCTGTCTCAGTGCTGAGAGGGTAGAGTTGGTTTTTATTTCTTGGTAATACCATTGCTGTATGTGACAGGATATCCATGGTGAGAATGTGGCCAACTGCAGGGCAGATACAGGTAGCAGCCATGCTTGGAGGCACTTGCACTGATTTTGGCCGGGACACTAACGCTCTCCATCTTGAGAAGTGGATCTTTAGAGGAAGTTGATGCTGCTTGCGGCATCTGTCAGCTCACTAGTCTCTAAAAAGGGTGGAGGTTACCTTTAGGGGGTGTGGTTATGATAAAACTGGTTCTTATATGTTACTGTTCTTGACTTTTGGCAGCTTATTATAGTTCAAGTTGTCTTGGTTTATTGAACATAATCCAGATACTGTTTTTAATCATAAATTGATGAATTGTTTATTTCACAGAAGACTGAGTAGCTCTTCTTGGGACCTGTGTTGAGCAAAGATCCTTTTCTCAGTTTTAAGTCCTGTAACTGATTTGACTGGATAGTGAAGGGAAGTCTGAAATATTTAATTTTATTAGATTGGTAAGAATTAAAGGGTGTAAAAGAAAAGTTAACTAAGACTAACACTTGGTCTAACTAAACATATATGACTATATAGTCTGGTAAGCAAAAGACTGCAAACAGCAAATTTGCTATTTTTTTTCTCTTTTAGAAAAGTAAAAGTTTAAAAAATGGAATGAGAGTAAGTGTTGCTTTCAGATATTAATAAAAATCACTGAATGTGTCTACCTACTCTCATCTTATTGCTGATTTCACCGTATTCATGTGGGAATACTGTGAGCTACAACAGCTTTGTGCTGCAGTGAACCTACTTGTGTAAGGCACAGGGCACATCTTCACTTGCAGGTTCTATACACACAGTGCTATGAAACTTGCAGCACCTTTTCTGGGTACATTCTGTATTGGAATGTCTTCCAGTCCCTTAATAAGAATAATACTCCCCAGAATTGATCTTCCACGTCTCTAGCTGCTGCATTTTCACTGCCAAGAATGTAACCTCATTCATCCTTTGCACCAAATGGTGTCCTGGAAACTTCATAGGTCAAACTAAGCAATGACTACATACCAGAATAAACTCTCACAGACAGCTAGTGAAGAATGAACATATGCATGGGTGGTTCACCCCTGATCTCTCAACTCTTGTTCTCAATACACTTCCTACAGACACTCTTAACAACTAAAACTGTCACCATAAACCATGGACTCAGCGGAGATACTGTTTTTATCGTGAATGATACTCTTCTTTTCCACAAACTCTCACTGTTTCACACTAGCAATTATCTCTCTGTTTTGCCTTAACAGAAGCACACAACATTTCTCCTTCACAGGTACCAGCTGCTTTTTCTCTTCAATGCTTTACCAATGCCTGTCTAAGTAAATGCAGAGTTCTTGTTCTCAAGATGTACTCAGCTGTACTCAGAAAGGATTTCTGTTCTGGAAGGCTTTTTTTTCACCTACCATGCTTGGTCTAATAAAAACTATTGCACTGGTCTACAAACTCATCTTAGAATAATTTGCAGCTACAGCAATGCTAATTCTGGAAAGAAAAAAAAGTGACTCAGGGCAACTGCTCCCTCTGCTGTGTAATCCTCTTGCCAGAAGCTCTGTGCTTGCAGTATTCATTCAGCTTTGTTTTTCCTGTGACATAGTTGTGTTGTTGGGTGTTTATTCCTTGTGCATAGTAGAAATTTTGAGAAACTCTCAATCCCCGGGCTTTTGAAAACTAATTTCCTAGTCACACAGGTAAAAAAGAATCATGTTTTTGTATTTATAAATATTAGCATAAAAATATTAAAAAATTAACAATAAACCAACTATAAAATATTTTGAATTCCGTGAATTCATGTCACATTTATGCATTGTTTACATAGAGTCTTTCTAGGATTTTGGTTTTATGAAGTGACACTACATAAGGAATCTTTATTTAAATGACAATGGAAATATCTATAGCTTTCAGCAGTTTTTCACATACAGTAAATACACTGCTACTTGCACACCTTCCATATAGCATAGTGTTAATAAAATTCTTCACTCATATCTGTGTAGCACAGACAGAGCTAATAGGCTAATAATTCCTTGGTGGTGATGGGCTTGGTTTTTATTTTTTTAGATTTTATTATTTATCTTCCTTCTGGGAAAACTCAAGCAGAAGGAATGCAGAAGCAGTGCTGCTGTTCCAGCTGCCAGAAGGTGCTGCTCTGCAGGTAGACTCTCTTGCTCTCCTCTTCCTGTCACCCAGGCTGGGTTAGAGGAGCCAGCAATTAGTGGCTGGTGCTTGCAGTATTCAGGGCTAGACTTAGGCTTAGACCAGGCTCCATATGTCTTCTGAATCAGCAGAAGAACTGACTTTCCTTCTACCATCTGTCTCAGCTTTATAATATGCAGGTCCTGCCTATACACAACAACCCTTGGTACTAATGAAGAAGATAATGGAAAAGTTATTGGAAGTGCTAGAATGGATACTGAACTATGCCTGTGAAGCCTGAGTCAGAGCATATTGGCCACACACTGAAGTTTATAGGTTATTTGTAAGACTACAATTTTTTTTAACATTCTCAACATGTCAGATGGAGCTGGTTATAACTTGATAACTATAAAGAATGGCTGTTGCCAAGCAAGTAGTGTACTGTCTGTGCCATGGGGAAGCCTGTCCCAAACAGCAGTTCTGCTGTGATGTTAATGCAGTTTTTAGGGCACACAGTAATTTCCTCTCTTTTTTGTTAACACCCATTGTCAACATTTCTGCTGCAATTCAGGAAGCAGGGAGTTAATTCTCTGCTTATTGGAGAGTAGTGAGATGGAGCAGTGGAAGTAGGCCTATTGAGTCTTGCTTGGGGGGACTTAGGCAAGGAGCTGACAGGAGCTTTGCAGGTCTGCTTCAGGTAGAAAAACATGGATGAAAATTTCATTTGGCAGAAGACTGTTTCTGCTGAATTGGTTAATCTGCTTCCCCAGATAAGAACTGAGCAGGACAGAAAAGATTTTGAATATAAGGTAAAGTAATCTTCCTGGCCAGAAGCTCAGCTGAGTTGTGAGGGCAGAACACACTGTGCAAAGTTAGGGAGGTCAGTGATTAACAAGACATTATAATATAAGAAGATCTAGGTGGCTAGTCTTGGCTTACTTAAAGGTTGTAAAGTTGCTTAATGTTTTTCTGATTCCATTAAAGTCAAATAAATGGTGGCCAGCTGGCAGAATATCAAGCTCATGTATTTAAGTGCACAAATTGTTAAAATACATAGGGTAGAGTCTGGCATGCAGAAGTTAAGAGATGTTTGGGTATTTGTACAAACTTTGTGTCTGTAAGGTGAATGTTTCATGGAAATAACAATTTTAAACACAACATTTCTTCCTCAGCCTGCATCATATGTTAAGTTAGCATATGTCTAGGCTAGCAGAGGTGGTCAGAGGGAAAGCAGGGAGCCTTAGTGCAGCAGGTTGTACCCCTGACCAAAGAACTAGTTCAATGACAGGCTATGGGAGACCTCAGAACCTGTGAAATGTAGCAGAAAACATGTTTTCTCCTCCCAGGGAGGCTGAGCACCTGGGAATGGCAGCACAAAACACCTTCTGCTGACATTGGTCTCTCTGTGTGGCTAGTGAAGCAGATGACTGCACTTGCTTTGCTACAGACCTATTTTGGCATTACAATGTATTTTTCGGATTAGACTGAGAGCATCTTTTCCCTCCCCTCTCCCCAAGTTCAGTGCTCAATCTTTGATAAATTGCACACGTACAACCTGGCTATCAGCAATTCACCTGTCCCTGGCCCAACTTCTTTCTGCTCGTTGTGAGAGACCAATCCTTGATGCAATGGGGACAAGGCAGGGAGAGACTGTCATGTTCAGTGCTTTCAGGGGGCTTCTCTGCTGTTTTCTGCTGAAGTAAAATCAAAGGTAGGGACAATCTCTGTCATCTAATGGCAACTCACTACCTTCTTTGCCCAGTCTCAATGTTCAGTTGAGCTCAGCAGTACTGTTTTGCGTTGTTTTGTGTTGGGTCTTTTTCCTGAGATCATTACAGGGGTACAGCTGGTGCTGCTTCGTAAAGGTGGGCAAATACCGAGATTAGCTCAGGAGTATTCAGACAAGATGTGAAATGCACTTATTTCCTCAGTGTCCCTTTTTTGAAACTATGTTGTTGTGAACAAATTGATTGAAAGATCTTATTTCAAATAGTAAGTTTAATGTGAAATGGTCCCACAAAGTGAAGGGAAGGACAAGGGGCAATGGGCAAAAACTGGAACACTGAAAGTTCCAGACAAACTTAAGGAAAAACTTCTTTACAGTGAGGGTGTCAGAGCCCTGGGACAGGCTGCCCAGGGAGGTTGTGGAGTCTCCATCTCTGGAGATGTTCAAAACCTGCCCGGACACTTTCCTGTGCAACCTGCTGCAGGGAACCTGCTTTGGCAGGGGGGTTGGACTAGATGATCTCCTGAGGTCCCTTCCAACCCCTATGATTCTGTAATTCTGTGAAAGGAAAATTTTCAACATATGCACTGAGTAATCCAGGCACACAGATAAATCTGTGTAAGTAAGTTCCTTTATGATTCCTGGCAGGTAATGAGGCCAGAATCAGCCTGGAGGACCAGTCAGGGAACTTCCACGGGCACATACAGGGTTTGTATGTCATGGATGGGGAGCCTGTAGCTCTGTTCATATATATTCATAAAATTGATTGTATAGGCTTATTTAGACTAGCCAGGTTATTTAATGGGTGCCACATTCCTTAGGTGCTAGGATGTGAGTATTTTTTGGATTTGACAAGATGGATTTTGGATAAAAATTATAATTTATTGAAAATTTACAATAAAGTATTCAGATTTTATTAAAGTACCTGAAATATGTTAGGTTTGCATTTTCAGATTTCAAAAATGTCATTAAAATACAGGTGTCTTATTAGTATTTGGAAATTTGATTATTGGATACCTAAATTGCGAAGACCAGAAGCAAGAATGACATACTGAAGGAGAGAAAGTTTTATATGAAAGGAAGAAAGACATCAAAAGGTGAAAATAATGTTGGAATATTAATAAGAATAGACTGGAAGACCTAGGCCTAAGTTTGCCACATTTTGGCAGTGGCAGTAATCATTCTTTCTCTCTGGCTCTTACATGTGACTGGAAACAGGAATATTAGTTTTTTTCTTTCTCATTTCCCAGATGAGTTTCAGCTGTCATTGAGTTAATGCATATGAAGAAAATAATCTCTCTTTACTTTCTAGCTAGCAATAGCAAAACTAATTATGGCATAATTTTTTGTACAACAAAAGCTGAAAATACTGGGACAATGGAAATACAAGTTTTTCTTCTGTTGTGAAGACTGGAAATATGCTTGTCATGAATAATGATGTTTTGTAGAAATGAAAGACTATTATGTAAATTTCTGTTTGTCAGAGCTGCAAAATGGAGGCAAAGTACCAACTATGCTGGCAGTGTTAGGCAGACCTTTGATTATGAAAAGCTGAATTCTGTAGAGCACACCAGTGCACAAGAGACAGGCTGGTTGGAGGAAAAACTCAAGACTTTTATTAGCTGCAAAGGCAGTTCATTCAAAGAGGTGTTCAGCCTGCTGGGAATATCTATTTCACCCTAGGCATGCTTTTACTGTGTACTTCACATCGGGCATAATTTTAGCTGTCCCTTGAAAATTTTAAATCTGCATGAAACATGTTACAAGCTTGCAATGACAGTAGGATGGCGTTCAGGAGATGATAGAGCAGCTTTTAATATTCCAATGCTGTGACTGTGTACCCATTAAAAAAAAAAAAAAACTATGGTGAAATCATTACCCCTAAATTTTAATGGAAAAAGTAAAACCCGTTAGTTCTCTAGACCTTTACTGCAAGATTTCCATTGACTTTGATGGAAGGATTTTGCTCAGTACTAAAACTAGTAACTGATTCGATCTTTACAGTTATTACTTGTTTGTGTTTTGTTGAAGGGTGACCTAGCAAAGTGGAACATGTCTCTCTACAATTCTCACTATGATGCTTATAAAGAGACTTTTATGCATTACCCTAAAATTTCGTGTGGAAAAGAAAAGCTGTTTTGTTAGCTAAAGATTTAATTTTCCTTTTGCTATTACCTGTGTAAATGCAAACACCTTACAATTAATGGAATTATTCATGATTTGCAAAGCTGTGGAAAATAGAGGAAAAGCTAATTTTCTTATTAACTGTTTCTTGCTTATTCATTTCACCCTTATATGAATTAATCTAACACTAGACACCAAAGCATCAAATGTGATATTAACTGGTGGAGAATGTTATTTTCTTTATATTGCTCACATATTGTAATCTTCTATGAAAAAAAAAAAAACCTGATAGAATCCAGCTCTTGAGACAAAGTTCTTCACTGACAAAAAGTCAACATTATTGCAGGATCTCTCTCTGATTGATCAAGCCACTGTAGGAAACTGAGCAGCGATCAAACTTACTGCAGACCTCACAGTGAGGAAATGCTTCCCTAGGTGACTAATTTCAGTGTTCATCAACTCAAAGACATTTAATATGTGGCAGAACCATGAGGAGAGCAACAGTGGTGTCTAAGGTAACCAGGTTAACCCTGTAAAGGGAGCTCTAGGACAACGATAGGTTGCATTTTCTTCTGCAATGGCTGCAGTTTATCCTTCTCTTGGCCCTTACCTTACACACTTCCTTCTTGAAGAAAAATTAAGTGTATGCATATTCAGGAGAAAGGGTTAAATGTTTGTGCTAAGTTGCTTTTATTACCTAATATAAAATCTTTATAACCTATATGAGACATAAAGGTCTAAAATATTGTACTCATTAAAAGTAGAAAAGCCATGTTTTTCCAATATTTGTAACTGCTTCCAGGCTTGCAGTTTGAGTGTGCTATTCCAAGAAATACAAGGTGAGCACAAGAGAGGAAGGAGAAAACTGCTGACACCAAAAATCACAGATTTGTTCACTCCCCTTTGTTCTGGGCCAAGCATCATACCTAGAGAAATAATTTCTCCTTCATCTTCCTTTACAAATCAAGTTCATGCATGAAGCATTCTTTGCTCATGCTCTTATCCTGTCAGCTTCTCATATGTAAGTTCGTGGTCCCCAAGACAGATTAGGATATCGGTGCTGTGCATGCTCTCGTGAATCAAAAAACATTTACCTTTGTGGGGTTTAACCTACTTTTACTTAAGGGAGGCATTGCTGCAATCTCAGGTTTCTCCCATATTTTTCCCACATGATTGTGCTTTGAGACTAAAGACAAGTCCATGAAGAGCTATGGAGGGTGGAATTTGGAGACTGATGACTTTAAATTTCTTCTGCTGTTGTGTGGGTCTGTAAAAAGAGAAAATCTCAGCAGAGCATGCTGGTCAGTAGCAAGGTGAAGTTTGGATAGGGTGATAGGGCCCTTCCAAGTCTTGTGGTACCTGTCTGTCTGAGTTAAATGACACCTAACCTTGGTCAGGCCTGGAAGGACACTTTTTGTTCAAAAAAAGAAAAAAATGTACACGGTGATAAGACCATTTCCTTTCTCACAGCGTCTCCTTTAATGTCAGGCCTGAAATATGAAGTCATTAGGGGATATTAAAACAGTGCTGACAAACTAATTAACAAAAGACATTACGCCGGATGGGCTCAATTTATCCTTTTTAATGGTTCTTATAAATGGGTGCCGCCAATTAAAATTAATAAAGATTTACCAGCGATTGCCCAGCATACACTGTTAAGGAGCTCCACTGAAGGTCGCCTTAAAGTCAGCCCTGTCGAAGCTGCAAGTTCAGCTCCCAATACCAAGCCTTGCTGAGTTACTCTCAGTTATGTTTTACCAGGCAGTTTCTTTTTCTTTGTATTTGGCTGAAGTTTATACACTTCTGTCTCTGTCTCTAAAAACTCATCCATCTGTCCATTGACTCTATTAAAAAATATCCCCCCCATGCACTATTAGATTTGTCACAGTTTCACAAAGGAGAATCTCAACAATCAGTATAATGAGAACTTTGTTCTTTACAAATCTGTCTGTTATGAAGACAATCTTGACATACAAGCTTTCTTTTTAAACCACTCTTTATTTTCTTGCTGTCAAATTAAGGTACAACAGTCTCCCTGCTTAGGGACAGAGTGCGGATGATCAAGAATGCTCTGTGTGGCTGTAGCTATATTCGGCCTAGACCAGACTGAATTCTGGCAGGACGTGCTCTTATGGCTGCCACTGTTCCACCATGTTTGTTGCTCATGTTGTGTGAACAAGGAAGTTAGGGATTCATCCTTATATTTGGATTACAATGACAGCCCTCGTGTTGAGAGAGTTCCAGCCAGCTATGTGGGAAATTAAAACATTAACTTGTGTAGGTGGTTAGGCATTTAAATATGAATTAGGATTGGATCAAGGGAGAAGTCTGCTAATACCCCAGTGACTGAAAATTTATGACAAACAGTAACTTCTTTATAACTGGTTCATGAACAGGAAAACAGCTAGATAGACTAGCCATGCAGCCACTAGCCTGACTGGCTCATCTCTGAGGTTCTGCGCTCCATTTCCATTTCGTGAAGCGGTGGGGCAGGTAAACTGGCTGAATGCCATTCTTTTCTCCCTCACTTTCCTTGAAACAAATGCTGGCAGAAAGACTGCTCTAAGTGGATATATGGAGATACAGCTGTAGCTTGTGCTGGGCTGTGTTGGCAGGTCCATGCTGATCTCTGTGTTGTGGGAATGTATGGTCTGTAATGGGCAAGAGACAGATTCTGTGGGAGAAGGTGGAAATATCTGCTTGAGAATTGGATGATTTGGTGCAATCCTTTGGTGTTGCGGCTCTTAAGGATTCCCCAGAAGGCAGCACTAAGGGACACTTGCTATTGTCTTCTCATGCACATTTAGAACTAGATCCCCAATGTGAGATGGCAAGAACATGACAACACTTTTGGAGAACAGCAAACAGTTCCACAGTCATTACTCTTCAGTGTCTGGAAAATGACTGCTGTATGCTGGAAAGGGGAGACCAGAAATGGTATCCTCTGTTCTGTTCTGTCATTTCTTTGTAAAAATACAGAAACACACAGTAAATTAACAGTTCAAAAAAGGAAAAAGACCCATGGGCACAATGGTAAAGGGAGAGTTACACGAGCTAGAGAAACAGCTCAACTGATTTTGTGGGAAACCACATCAGATTGCCACGACTGGGGCAAAGTGACCCTGCTGAGTCAGCTGATGAAACTCCAGGGAAATGAAAAGGATTAAATCTGTGAGAACTTCAAGAGAGCTGAAGCTTCATGTTGTTGTACAGCTGTAACTACCTTACTAGTTTCTTGCTGTCTTTTGCCATCTCACTCCCCAACTTTTGAGTATGCTAACCACATAGAGGAAATTACACAGTATATTCCAGGAGTGAACATGTCCTCATTGTGAAACTTAAAGAACAGGATAACAGAGAAAAGATTTTCAGATTTTCTGGAGAGAAAGAGAGGGAGGAGGTAGGAAAGAAAGGAAGGAGAAGGAGTAAAATCTAAGGAGGAATTGGAGAGAAAACTAAACAGAAACACAGTGTCGGAGTAGTCTTTCAAATTGCTCGTAACCCTTGTGTGAAATTTTAGTAACTCCTCTAAATGAACATTGATTATTTTTTTTTCTTACTTACAGGCAGTATTCTTTGTCAGAAAGGTACATTATTTTTTCCAATTAGAAGTATGATACACTGGGACTAGGGGACAGACTTTGGATTTTGGAAGCAAGTTCTCTGCTCTATTGAAACGAGTCAACTGCACGATTATAGGCTTAGAAATGTGTGTCCATCCAGGGTTTTTCAGGAATGACTTGTGGGTTCACTCGGTCTCAATTTCCATATTTATTTCTATTATATTTGCTGTCTGAAAAGACATCAGACACAGGTCTGGAGCAGACAAGACACAGTGGTATGGCAGTTGATGAAATCTGTGAAGCCACGTATTCTTAGCAGAGAAAGGTTAAGTCTGTTACCAAGCTTTTTGCAGAGTAAAGCTCTCTGTGGCTAAATCTGATTGTTTTAAAATACATCTTATTACAGAGGCCTCAGAATTCCTCTTGAGCAGTCTAAACACCTAAAAGCCCCAGTAACAGCAACAAATATGAGACCGGTTGCCGAAAGCAAATTCTCTTTTGGCTTGCCTAGTAAGTTGATTTTGAAGTTGACGACAAGAAGGTATTTCCACAACACTTCAGTATTGATTTTAGTAATATGCAGAGTCTGGACTCTTCCTATTCCTCTTGGTTAAGGTCTCATTTTCTGTAGTGTTGAAAATATCCATGAAAGAAGTATTTTGCTTAATCCAGTTCCTACCCTGTGTCTCATTACATTTAATGTCATGGGACTATAAATTGTTTACTGTCCCATAATAAAATTTGTCACAGATATTTATGGCAGAGGTCTTAATCTTTGTAAATCTCCTTAAATGTCTTCTCCTGTACCAGCCTGTTGGATGACAGAAAACCTTTATGTTTATCATAATGTGAATGGCTTTGTACTGTTTAAGGGTATTGCTCTTTTGTTAACTTGTTAAATTTGTTAAAATAACCACAGATGTTTAGGCTTGTGTTGGCTAATAATGGTGCTTAGAACAAAGACCGTTTATCTTCAGATAGTTAATTTTTCCTCTTCATCCTCTCTTCTCTCTCTATTTCTCATGCAAGTGTAAGCAAGAGCGTTGTGGTGTCCCTGTTCCATGTTTGATGTTCAGTTTTCATGTGACTCTCGAGAAAGGAAACTGAAGAAAGGAAAACGCATCTTCTAATTTAACAAATATTCAGCTAAAGGCAAAGTATCTGTATTTTGCATGTTAAGACTTCTCTTACCTGATCCTCTAATTGCTCTGTTGTGGAGAATCTGCATACTCAGGGCTTTGCATTTTTTCTAGCTTTGTGCTGCTCAGTCTTTTGATTTCCCAGTTGCTTTGCAGGTTTTTTCGAGCTAGATCTCCACTAAAATAACCAGGTAAATGGGCAGGAAAAGCAACAGATGAGAACCAAAAGTAAAAAGCAGCAGAGCTTCGTGATTTCAAAATGTATAAACAGTGAGAAATAAAATACACATAATGTGAGAGACTTCACTTTCTTATCAAGTTTAGGTCATAAAACAGTATCATTTGGAGAGGCTCTTCCAGAGCTTCCTTGGCTTCAGCTCCCACAGTGTGCAGAGCTGAGGGGACATAGTGATTAACAGTGGCAGTACTCTTGGTACTTCTCTGGATCTTTCCATCCTGATGGGCCATACCACCTAAACTCCTTGGCATCCTGGTATCCCTTCATACAATGAATTTACAAAACCCCCTACTATTCAAGAACAGCTATATATAACCTGCAGACACCTCTGGCTACAACGTGGCATCTGTTTTGTAGCCCACAGCAAGACCATGCAACATTTAGAAAATAAGATCTGCCAATTATTTCACAGCATCCTGCAAAGCAGCAGGATGGTTTTTAAGAGAGCATATGGGTATGCATTAAAAGCAAGAGGTGTTCTGTGTTACTTTGCTTTGTCTTTTAAAAAGGGACCATGTGTCCCAAATTTTGGCTTATATCTTCCCTGGTTAATAGTACCATGCCTGATGGAGCAGGTGGGTCTTGCTTGTGAGCTGGGACTTACCTTCAATATCTCTATTGTTTTACTGCCTC
>NW_010299696.1:11223-11631 GCF_000700745.2 Antrostomus carolinensis | reverse complement strand
CCCAAATACTGCTGCCAATTGTCCCAGTTAACAGAAGGTATTGGTAAGCTATTAGGTGCACCACTGATATGCAGGGACTGCCAATCAGACTTATTCAGGACACCTTAAAGGGGAATATTGGGGTGTATGTGTTGCAACCTGGTTCCAGGCCACTAAGCTTTGCAGTTTCCTCAAACAACCCTGTGCTGAAGGATCACCAGCTTTTGCCTGCACTCTTGATGTACAGTACATTAATCGTGCCCTCCCTAATTCCTGCTTCAAGATAAATCTCTTGCGCTCCCATTATTTGGCTAATTGCTGTGGATTATATGGCAGTCGGGTGCTCTTTGGCAGGGAAAGATTAATGGAGGACATTTCCTTTGTTTTGATTTCATTTGCTAATTGCTGTGTGGAGAGGTGGTTATGTTA
>NW_010299696.1:0-11200 GCF_000700745.2 Antrostomus carolinensis | reverse complement strand
CTGTTAGATAGCAGGGTTTTGTTTAGCATGTGCTGGGAAAGGAGTAGATTGCCAGGAATCCTAAATGTTTCTTTGTCTTGCTCTGTGGATTTGGGAGGGGGAAAGTCTTCAGGCAATAGGTCAGTTTTGTCATTGGGTAGATGGAGTGCATATGTGCTCATGTGCTTTTGTGTGTTTCCATGCGGAGGAAGTACTAATTGTAGGTGCACAAAATGAGGAATAATTTTCTGCATTTTTACTGGAGGCTGAATCATCTGGTTGTTGGTCTCTTTGTATCTCTGTCAGGCTTGTGATAGGAAGTCAGAACGCCACTGAAAAACCTGGGTAAACTGGGCATGCACATCACCATTCTGGTCACTGGATAACATGCAGGGTCAGAACCTGCGAGTAGCTAAGCATCCTTGCTCTCCCACTAAACTTGATGGGCATTGAATGCTGTTACTAGCTCTGTTTTTATTAAGTCATTTTAAAAGCAAATGTCACCAAATATGCAGTTCTCTCAGCTTTAGATAAATGTAGGTCTGAGGGAACTGGTTGGATAATTGAGCCATTCACACTTGTTGGCCAGAAAGGAGTCCAAGCCAGTCACTAGTGACTGAAAATTGCTGCCATCTGTTGCCTGTTCTCTGGCTTTTGCAAAGTGTCTTGGATGTGGTCTTTCCTGCCGAGACAGATGTTTCCATTGAACATCTGCAATCGGGTATTTGTACTAATTGCCCCTTTCCATTGACAGGTTCATCCACGGTCATGAAAAAATCCACCTTCACCCCAGCAGAGATTACTCAGAACAGAAATTTTAATGGAGTAACATCTGAAAGGCATAGTTGGGAGGAATCTGCCCAGTGCCTTCTATAATTTAATTGTTCTGTGAATAAATGAGACACCTCGGTCTCAAGAGTTATCAGCTTGACAGCTTTTACTAGAACAAAATTCTTTTGGTTCAGTGGCTGCAGCTATTAATTTAGGGATCCAGACATAAAGTCTTTATTATGGATGACTGCCAGTCTTTTTACCAAGAAGGCTGTCAGCCAGTCCTCTTAGTTTGGGGAAGATGAACAATCTGGCCATCTTTAGGTCTGGTTGTTTCAAAGAACTTTACATTAAGAACAATAAAATCAACCCTGGATAGTGATAGAATAATAGTGCTCAGCTGTTTATGTTTAGGATAATTTGTAGCAAAATGGAGGGGCAGGGTTTAGTTGTCTTTGGATTTATGAACTCTAATTTTTATTTATTTTTTAAATTTGTATGGCAACTTTCCTGTTTTCACTTTATGAGAATATAGAGCACACTTAACTGATCTAGACTGTTCATTATTTTTCTATTGCCATGACAGCATATTTTTGTCTCTTTGATAAACCCCTTAGAAGGAAAGATTTTGGGACCTCTCACAATTTTGTTGCCCTGCTGTTATTGCTATTGTTTCAAAGTAGGCTTACTGCACTGAGGCACCATCCATTTCTGCAGTGCCTGCATATTTCCATTATTCTTTTTGCATTCTTTTTAATTTTCTTCCCGCTGCTGTGAGCTTAGCTATAAGATGAACATAGCCTACGGCAGATCTTCTTGTCTGACCAGTAAAATTCCAGTAATGTCCAGACTTAAAATTAAATAATCACACAATGTCATATCTGATATGGGACATAATTGGATTATAAGCTAGGACTGACTCTTCAGACATTTCTTTAATCTTCTTTAAGATTAAGAAAACCAGAATTTAGTGTTTAGAGTGCACACTATATGCGAGCTGTCAAAGTTGCTTTGTGTAAGTCTTCAAACTGTCTCCAGAAGGGTGAAGATTTCAAGAGGCTGCCAGGCGTTTTTAAGATTCTGCCCTGTTTCAGGTCTCCCAGAAGATGGCTGGGCAGGCTCAGCTCTGCTTTGTTATAAGTTGTTCCATTTGGAGCACTTAAAACTCCTCTCACATCAGTCTGTCAAACTTTGGCCCCAAGAAGAACTCTTTGTGTAAGGTAGTCATTGCCTGGAATGTGGAAAGCGGTTTTCCGAAATCTCTTCATAGCTATTGAGGGCTTTAGGAGTTATTGGTCATGGTCTAGCAGGGAAAACTGCTTTATTTTGCTCTGTGTGTCACTGGTAGAATGTTTCTGTAATTGTGTCTGAGGGTGGTGGAAACATTAAACATTACAGGATGTTTCAGGTTGGAAACTGTTTTGAGATAGGCTGTGACTAGGAGTGTTTTACAGTAGGTGTCTGAGAGAAGGCCCACTGTGAACTAAGTCATGTGGAAATAATTCCATAACACTTAATGTATTTTGCAATTCATAGTACTTATTATCCATGGCTCTCGAAGCACTTTCAAGAGAGGTTAATGTTGTGAGAAGTCTTTAACACAGGGGCTATTGTTTTACATGGAATAAGCTCACAAAAGCACAGAGTAGGGTGCTGAATTGGGCAAGGTGACTGGAAAATCCAGAGAGGAAAGTTGGTTAGGGAAAGGGATGAGGCTCAGATCTTCAGATGATTTAACAGCCTATAAATGCAAGGGGTACTTATTGTTCCAAGTAAAGTATCTGAGCTTTGCCTCAGGAGTCCTGGCTCTTAATTCTTGTCTGAACCCTGGCTATTGCTCTTTATTGTGATACCATCAATGAAACAGTTGCAAGGCTAGATAAGGGAGGCACTGTTCAGTATAAGGGAGCAGTAGCACCAGCAGACCAGGACCTCTCCAATGCTAACTGTTAAAACAATCAGAGGCCCATGAGGTCTCTTTTATGGCACTAGGAACAGACAACATTGCCAGCATGATACTGAAGCCACCAAGCTGGAAAAGCAAAGAAAAAATGTGTCATGGAGTAACATGTTACTGCCAAGCAATGACCCAACACTTAGGCAGAAGTGACCTTTATTGTGCATGTGTATGTGCCTCTGAAGATTGAACTGAGATTATAAATATTTTAGTGGGCATGAAGGTTGTTACTGGACACATGGGCTTGCATACACCAGTCATTTGGAAAGCAGTTCTTGATGAAGCATCATTAGCAGCAAATTCACCAGAAGAGTGGAAATGAATTGCATAGGCCATGGAACTTAAAAGAATCATACTAAGTATTGGGTCCAATCCCTTGCAGTTTCTGATAAACTTGAAAGCTGTGTAAAGGGAAGGGAAGGGGGTTAGGACATTTAGTCACATGTCTGCCACCTTGCCAGCTGTTGTTAGTGCTAGTAATAACTGATTCCTCAGGGTGACTTTCCTGATCTCTAATCTTTTAATTAGCAGGAACTGATAACAAGGAGGTGACCTCCATAGACAGGGCAATGAAAATTATATTGAATCCCAAACAGAGAGGGGACTCTTACACTATTTTAGAGTTGAATAGTATTATTTAACAAATTTTCTATACTGCAACATTGTTTAGGATGTGGCGTTTCCCCACTGAAAATAAATACAATACAGGTGGAGGACACTAGAGTGTGGAGTCTTTAAACCCACCTAATGTATTATTAATGCACTTGCTACAGGAACAGAGTGCACATGCATGTTACACAGCCATTTGATTTCTGCCCTGAGCAGGAGAAACACCATCTGTAGTAATGGAGGGATGCAGCTGGCATGATCCATCAGACTCTTGGCAGTCTACTAACTGCATTGGATGTTTGGGCTTCCTCTGCCTTCCTTCACGATTCTGTGCTAAAATGTGCCTATTCATTTAATGTAGAGATGACTTCCAGTAGCTGTTGAGGAGTCACTGGCATCTAAGCTTATGCCTTTGATCAAGTTGATGCTGATTACCTAAAAATAAATGCTCTGGACTGTCTTGTCTTAGAAGCCTGCTTGGAAATAACTTGTCTGATACAAAGAGAAGACTCATTCTCTTGTTGCTTGGTCCTTCTGATTTTCAGGTAGTTGGAAGTTGTCTACAGAATTTGCATTGCCTTGCTTTTATTGTGATTTCTCTTGAGTGTTTGTCCTCTTTCCAAGTGTGCATTCACTGTGATAAGCTTATATTAAATGGTTTGCTCTGCTGTTCCTCAGAGGTGTTAGTCTGTCTAAGACTGGGTGCTTCCCTCATTCCATATGTGGCATGTAAGGCTGTGTGGTTTCTCTTGTGTTGCATCCCCACCCTCCTGACTGCACAGAGGCACTGAACTCTTTCATGGGAAGTGAGTCGGACATTCCCCTTCCCAAGTCAAAGAGGCCAGAGAGATTGATACCTGCTGTCTGATGTGCAGGACGCATCCTTGCAGGTCCTTGTAAACTAGCAACCTTGTAAAGCAGGCACCAGCTGATATTCCCTCAGTAAGGAAGGTAGCCGGTACCTTTCTAACAAGTAGGGAATACTGCCATTTATCTATCAGTCCATGCTACTTTTCTAGGAGAAGATAACGGAAAGAGATGTATTTTCATATTTCTCTTTGCGTCCATCAAAAAGAAAAATCTGAGCAAGGAAATGCAGAAATTATAATCAGGAAATGTTTCTACCTCTCAAGTATGTGATGGGTGTTTCAGGCAATTTTCTCCTCACTGAGTAGAGACCTAAGGGCAGATATGGGGGTCACATGAAATCACTTTACTTCCCTAGCAGTGTTCCTACAGATAAAGCTTTGCTTAACATGGCTATACACGGCTGTTGTACAGCTCTTTAGTACACACCACGTCTCACCATCTTCTGTCACGGGGTGAGCTGATTCCTGAGGCTCAGTAGCATCTGTGCCTTAGAAGGCCAGAAGCAGAGAACGTATGGAAGGCTCCTTTATGTCATGTTACTGTGCCTTCCAAGGAGAGTTGGTGTGAGCAGGCAGAAGGCTGACAGGGAACTTGGTGGTAGGTTTTTCATGGCAGAATGTAAAGAATGCCAGGTTGTCATGGAATCCTGAAATGGATCTGTGGAGGCCTTTTTTTGCTGCCATTCCTATCAACCTGTGTTTTAAAAAAAATTTAGAACTGTTTCCTGCTTGTTTTTAGAAGAGGAAGCTAATTCCCCATCCTCCCTCCAGTTGGGTTGTACACATCCAGTGAGGTGGAAACATGTGTGTGTGTGTTAGTTGTTCTTTTGATTTACTCACTCATGCAAAGGAGGTGAAACCACAGCGATAAGCCATGACCAGTCACTGCAGAACCACAGAAGATACTGACGCTTACCCTGAAAGCTGTTATAATTTATATGTAACTGAGTTTATTTCTATGAGAAAAGATGATTTGTCACATAGTTTTCAAAGCACTTGAAGATCCTTCTCATAAAAATATATGGAATTATCAGTGGAGAATATGATGCCCACCTGTGCAAAGTCTTGGATGATTAAGAGGGCCTGACTGTGAGAAATTATTTAGAACATGCCAGCTCAGTTTGAGATGCCCAAGGGAGAATAAGCAAAGCAGTCCCATAACTCCCCGTAGTCTCAGAAGGACTGCCATTAAAAAATTAACTTTATTGCAAAATTTAATTTAAAATGCAGAATGCAACCAGGCAGTGTCCTTAGTAGAGGCCAGAAAGGTCATATCCATTGATTTTTATTTTTATGCATGGGATGTTGCTATCTGAGAATACTGTCATGTCACAAGTTGAATTCTGAAATAGGGGGTTTGCAAATGTATTTAATCAATCTGTAATTACTGGTTTAGTTTCAGAGAGGAAAGTATGGTCAGTGAAATGACAGGCTGGCTATACTTTGTATTCTCCTCCCAGGACCTAAGGAAAGGCCATGCTATCCCAAGATTATTGCCTGAATCTGTTCCAGGAAGGCTTTTTGCAATGCCTGCCCTATCTTTCATGATTCCTACATTGTAATAAGAGAAAAAAAAAAAGATTTCTTGTTGTCATACATGTTCTGTTCACTTGCATGAACCCTCAGAGAGAAAATTCCTCCAATATAGCAGCTGGCAGGTGTCCAAAATGGATTATAGCCAGAACCACCACCCCAAGAGAGTATCTGTTCTTTCTGGGAAATAGTAAATGCACATCAATCAGAAGAGAGCACACAAAAGGCAGCCCATAAAACGTTAGTAGACCTAACCATAGCTGAAGCTTTCTGGCCTTTCAACAAATCTAGCTATATCATGTAAAGTCAATTCTTGAACTTCCAGCTCATCATAACCAACAAATTTCTCTTGCATAGATGCAGAGAGACATTCCAGGCTGCACAATAGGAGAAACCCTACTGTTCTTAAACTGTTAATGGGTCATTTCCTTGACAGATCAGTGTTTCTGTCATCAGTCCAATGGAACAAGTCTACAGAAAGTAAAATATGTGAACTGAAAAAAATGTAGTGATGACACAGTGGGAGAAAGTACTAAGTTATCTGTGAATGAGTCAGTCGAATCCTATAGACCTGTCAAATTAAGACTGGATGGATCAGTCAACCCCTGAAATAAGAGAATGCAAAGAAGCATAAAATGTACAACAGAAATTAACTCACAGACTTTAAGCCTAAAATTAAGAGAGAGCTGCTTAATCAGGTAGTGCAAAGATGTGGCTTGTAAACAGAGAATTGGGGTAAAGAGCAGGAGGAAAACAAACCCTCTGTCCTGGTTTTGGCTTGGGTAGAGTTAATTGTCTTCCTAGTAGCTGGTGTAATACTGGTTTGGGTTTAGGATGAGAAGAATGTTGATAACACAATGGTGTTTTAGTTGTTGCTGAGCAGTGCTTGCACAGAGTCCAGGCCTTTTCTGCTTCTCACACCACCCAATCAGCAAGGAGGCTGGTGGTGCACAAATGGTTGGGAGGGGACTCAGCTGGGACAGCTGACCCCAACTGACCAAAGGGATATTCCACACCATATGACATCATGCTCAGCATATAAAGCTGAGGGAAGAAGAAGGAAGGGGGGGACATTCAGAGTGATAGTGTTTGTCTTCCCAAGCAACCGATACACATGATGGAGCCCTGCTGTCCTGGAGATGGCTGAACACCTGCCTGCTGATGGGAAGTAGTGAATGAATTCCTTGTGTTGCTTTGCTTGCACACGTGGCTTTTGCTTTACCTATTAAACTGTCTTTATCTCAATCCATGAGTTTTCTCACTTTTACCGTTCTGATTCTCTCCCCTATCCCACGATGGGGAAGTGAGCAAGCAGCTGTGTGGTGTTTAGTTGCCAGCTGGGGTTAAACCACAACACCCTCTTATACTGTAAGAGGGTTATAAGGGAAAGAAACAGTGGATTACTCAATAGATTAGAAGGATGATATTAACTGAGGACATCATCAAATCTAGTCAGTTCTTCAACTCACTTGGACAAAACATCAAAGAGAGAAAAAGTATTAAAAACTAACAACATGAGATCAGTCTTCAGAAAAGACAGGGAAGAGCTCCCAGCAATCACACTCTCAATGCAATTACTGATAAAGTAGCACAAACAAATGTATCTAGGTTTTTGTTAAGCATCAGCTTGTGTTTGCACATAAATAATATGGACAAAGGAGTCCCCAGGTGAAGAATCTCACTGTCTGCATTAAAAGTAAATAGCTTCAATGAGGGATACTGAGTGTCTGTATTTATAGAGCAGCCATCTTCAGACTGTTTTGATCGGGCATACCTATCAGTAAAATATTTTTGAGCATGGTCCCCCAAGCCCGGGCCCTTGGAGTCAGTTCTTGAATCTGCTAAGCTCTGAAGAAGTTGCCTGATTTTCTGAGCTGCTGTGTACCTGCTGTTTGAGCTGGGATGAAATCCGGAGTGGGCCACTCTGCTGGAGACACCTTAAGGTCTGGCATGAACAAATGCAACTAAACACCTCATTGTCATGAACTCAGGCAAAGAATGACATAAAATCCAGTATGTCTGAAGAGCAGATACTGTATGATGTTGTTTCTCTAGCACATTGGTGCTCTTGTCTTAGAACTACCTCAAGGAGAGATTTCTGTGATTATGGCCTCATGCTGGCAGGGTGCTCAGCGTTGCACAAGGCAATGCTGTGTGCTCTGTCTTAAAGTGCGTAGGCTGCAGGCCCTGAAGAAGGTAATGGGACTTTTGTTTGCTGATTTCAACAGATTCAAACCACAGCTTTTTCTCTAGAGCAGATATAGCATATTAGAGAGCAAGATGAGTAAACTAGAAAGATTGATGCCTTCAGATAAAATCAAACTTTCAGTGCTTAGATGCCCACTACTTGATTTGATTCTCAAAGTCCCCTGCCTTCGTTAGGGCAGATGTTTGCTAGGAAGTGTTTTCACTGTTCTTGAAGTCTATGGGGAAATTAAAATGATTTCTACTAACAGATAACAGTTTGGACAGAAAAAGAACAATTCTTTGAAAGTAATAGTTCCATCTGGTTGCAAATGAGGTATTGAACCTTCCATTAGAACTCCGTCTATGATCTAAAACACTAAATTCTGAACTGAGCAAAAGCAGCAGGACTCAGCCTGTTGACTAGTAAAGGTTTGGCAGTTTAGGGTTCAGAATCAATAAACTTTTGGAAGCTGGAAATTCTTCTCTCTATCCTGTTCTAGAAGTGTATATTTTATTGGTTTTCAGCATGATTTTAAAAATGCAGTACCTCATAGGTTTTTCCTTTGTTTAATCAAAATCATGGTTTTTTGAGTTGTATGATGGTATTTTTAATGTTTAGCAATATCATGACTTCTTTTTAAATGTCAGCTATCTGAAAAGTGCTGATTAAATTGATTTCAAGGGATCCTTTGTAGCTCTAGTAGTCTGGGAGATCAGCCCATTAGGTAGCACAAGCTTAATTTCCAATGTGTTAAGGCCAAAAAGTATTTCCTTGTTTTTCCTGTATGCCAGAGATCAGGAAGAATGCTGGTACTTAGTAAGGTTTCTCAGATGTCTGGAGTAAGGGAAGGAAATGGCCTCTGTATTTACTTTTCTAACTAAACTTCTGTTTTCCTGAGCAACAGTTTGAAAATCCATTGCAAATCAAGAATTTTCTCACTGTTGAGCACCGTGCAACTCCAGGAAGATTAATGTAATCCATCAGATTAATTATCTTGTTCTTTGGATTAACAAATTTAGCTAAAATCAAAATTATTTGTCCAATTTTATTTCCACTCCAGGAGTTTGCAAGGGTATAGATATTCAGATTGAAGACTTAAACTGAGAAACAGGAAATGTGATCTTTAATCTATTTTAAATCTTGTCATGCAATTTCACATTTTAATTGATAAGGAAATACTAATTTTATTTTGGTGTTCACCATTGCCCTCTTTTTTGGCAAATACACGCAGACTGGTATGCTAAATATGATACTACTCCTGACCAGGAGGATGTACCTGCAATTTGAATCAAGCAATGTTGTAGTTTAATGTGCACACATTTAGGATCCTAATTTTTGCGTGTTATTATACTAAAAAATCATGAGTTCATTTTTATCAGAAGATTAATTTGTGTCAAGATCTAATTGGATTGAAATTGGAATTCACTTACAATGCATAAATAGCTTTAAATTTTTTGTCATCTATCCAGACTGTTGAAGGTAGTTTTACTTAAAGCTTAAGAAAATATTTTTTACTGAAATCTGAGTCTAAAAAATCCATCTATACTTAAGGAATTGAACAGATTGTCTTTCAGTATTTTAAACTAACTTAATTTACATTCTCACACCTTATTTTTCTTAATCTTTTGTAAAAGAAAAATGAGCTTTCCTGGTTTTTCAGCTCCCAGTTGGTTCCTCAGTTTTCAGTGAACAAGTCTTTGAAATGAACTATTTGAATAAACCAAAACATCTCCCTGTACTAAGAAAAAAGGCTCCTGTTGTCAAAATAAGTTTCTTGTTTTAACAAGCCATGAATCTAGAATTTTGGACAGTTGTTTATATGGATTTAGTGGTTTGACTTAAAGTGCCAACCAAGAACCTGTACAGCTTGCTTGTTTCAATTTGAATTGTAAACACATTATTTAAAAAAAAAAAAACAACAACTCAAAAGGGAATATGCTTCTGCACTTCAGCTGCTCTAGTTTATAGTCCAACATAAGTTTAAACTGCTCTAATACTGGTAGCTTATTCTACATATCCTGTGACAGCAGCAGTGGCTGTTGGCTGATGAAAGGAGCAGGTATTGAGGAGGTTACATGTACATATACTATTCTGAAAACAGTAAAAATGTTTTCCTACTATGCTGGAATGTAGGTAGTAGTAATTTCTTTATATTTTTTTTCTGTCTGAAGGCGAGTGTATTCTAAGCTAATTCTGTTGGGTTTGTTTGTTTTTTCTACCCTGCAGAACATGAGAATAGATTTAGGAAGCTTGTTGCACATTGAAAGTCTTGGTTTGGCCAAAAATTAGATTAGAGTTAGGGCACAGGGATTCAGGTAATAAAAGGTACAGGTGTTGCACACCCCCAGTTGATAAAACCAGCCCAGGACTGTTTTCTCCAGTGTCTCTTCACCTTCAGCTATTCATAGAGGATTAAACTGATTCATACCAAGGGTGACAGCTTTCTCAGGTTTTCTTAATATGTAGCCTGTATCCTCCTTTGCTTTATGTCACCTGCCACATCATCCTCTTGCGTTGTCACGCTACAGTTAGATGAATTTATCTTTATTTTCTCTCTCTTAATGAATCTGTACTGCCAAACAGGTGATAGCAGGTCCCAGGAGTGAATATGCAGAGTAATCCCAGCAGACGGATGACTGTCCCTCTGCTTCACACTAAAATGTCTGTACCTCTCCCTATATGTGGGGTGCCTGCATTGTGTGATGGGCCCCCTCTTCCTTCTGTGCTCCATTTTTGTCCAGACAGTGTCTTACTGCATCCAGGCTGTGTCCCCCCGGTGAGCATGGATCACTGGTGTCTTTTTTTCCCCCCCATCTCCATTTGAACTGTCTCATTTAATACCTGAGGCTCTTTTCAGTCAGCAAAATTTACGAGTACATACTGCTTTCCCTTAAGCTTTTCCTGTACGTACGTTTAAGGAGGGGTTTGAAGGAAATCAGGCTGGTGGCTCTTGCTCTTTTTGTGATGAATAAATGCCTCCCGTTCACAAAAAATATCTTCTCCCCTCCCTCCGCGCTCCCAGGGAACACGCATGCTTCCTGGGGGGCTGGGGGGGCTCTCTGGAGGCGTCGGGCAGAGCCAGGGAGCTTCCATCACCCTTCGTAAAAGATAGAGTTGTTGAACCCATTTCTCCTAAATAACAAATACTCCTTATCGCCGTTTTTACTCTCGCCTGTGCTTAGGAACAGAGCAAACTTACAGCTCGGTACTTCGGCTCATGAGGAGAAACGGGAGCTCTCCCTTCCCTACAACTCCTCCGGGAGGCTCCAAAACGGAGCGGGTCCAGCTCCTGGG
>NW_010299695.1:335-2397 GCF_000700745.2 Antrostomus carolinensis | reverse complement strand
GGACTGGATGAGCTTTAAGGTCCCTTCCCATGCAAACCAATCTGGGATTCTATGAATCAGGGTCAGGATGGACGGGGAGGGACTGGGGGCACTAGACGTGCCTAAATTCAGGTAGATCTGGGACTCTGGCAGCCCCAGAGCCTGTCTAGCTGGGGATGTGGCAGGTGGTGATGGTCAATCAGTGGGTCTGGGATGACACACAAGGGATTTTGGGAACAGCCCAGCTTCACCCAGAGCCGGATGGCGAAGGGCAACGGCCACAGTCCCCGCGCTGGGCCACATCCCCGGACTCTGCCACGGTGGCAGCGGAGGGTCACTGAAGATGCAGCAGAGAAGGGAAAGGTTTTGCCGGGGCTGTAGTGCTGGTGAATAACGATTTTTTTCCCCATTGCTTGCAAACATCATCATCTTGTACAGAAACACAAAATGCCAAAATGTGAGTCAGCGGCACGGCAGTTTGGCTTCTGCACAGAAACAAGCTGAGAAACAGCAGAACTGCAGCTTCCAGGAGTGACTTATTCCTGTTTCAGGAGTTTCAACAAGTTTCTTTCATGGCAGGTAGAATATACTCCCATGATATAAAAAAATAATTTAAAAATTTAAAAAATATTTAAAAATAAATTATAAAGAAATGATATTTTTTATTAGTCGCTTCCCACTGGTGAGGGGAAACATTTCAGTCTCAGCTAGTGGCCAAACATCCTTTTTTTTAGCTTTGCTATATATTCAAGAGTGGGCAGAAATTAAGGTAATATCCTGATGAGCAGTAGACTCAAACTATCTAAAGGTGGGGGGATTTTTTCATAGCTGCTAAATCAGTTTCATGGCCCAATGCCATGATCCAGCACAACAAAAGTTCCTGTTCACACGGGTGAGCAGATCTGGGACTGCCTCGGGAATCTGAATCCCTGAATTTCTCAGTTTTAGGTTGTTTTTTTTTCCTAACATAAAGAATCCCAATGAGCCAATTCTGTAGATATTGAGATAATGACATTTTTTTTGGTAACAATTACTGCAATTTAAACTCCACTCTGAGAACCCTCAGGCATGTGCTTATATTTACAAGTGTAAATAATCCCACGCAGCTCAGCAAAACTCAGCATCTACAGGTACAGAAAGTTAAGAACGTGTGAAAAGTGTCTGCAGGACTGAGGCCAGCGATTGCGAACCCCTTCAAACTCTAATCCTTCATTTTCATTAATTTATTGAAAAACTTTGACTGAGGGCTTGAAGTTCTTCCTGGTTTGTTGAACCAAAGGTGATTTTACTCCCCAGGCAGTCTGAGCAAAAACCTTCCCGCTGTTTTTAAGTTGGTAGGCTTCAAAAATCACGTTTCCCACTAAGGATGTTCTGCCTTTTTAATTTAGAGAGGTCAGTGTTGACATCTGTTGTGTAAATAAAATCCTCCAACACCACAGTCCATCAGAGCTGGCTGCTTTGCTAAATGCAGCAGTATTTGTAGCATCCTTTATTCCTATAAATGGGACATTAATTTTTCAGCCTAATATACAATTTCAGTAAGATCTCAGTCCCAAAAGTCTCCATGTTCATCCTCTTCTAGGATGCTGAGTGGTGCAAAAGTGGTGGGCTCCAGGCTTAAGTTCTGCTCTCTCAAAGAGAGAGACATCCACCCATGAAGGGTGATAAATTGGTGTTGTCGTGCCTCGCCTTGCTGGGAAAGGTCGAGGGAGGTGATTCTCTCCCTCTACTCCGCTCTCCTGAGACCCCACCTGGAGTACTGTGTCCAGTTCTGGAGCCCCCATCACAAGAGAGACCTGGAGCAGCTGGAACAAGTCCAGAGGAGGCCACCAGGATGATGCGAGGGCTGGAGCAGCTCTGCTGTGAGGACAGGCTGAGAGAGTTGGGGCTGTTCAGCCTGGAGAAGAGAAGGCTCCGGGGAGACCTTCTAGTGGCCTCCCAGTACCTGAAGGGGCTACAAGAAAGCTGGGGAGGGACTTTTCATAAGGGCAGTTAATGACAGAACAAGGGGAAATGGGTTTAAGCTGAAAGAGGGGAGGTTTAGATGAGATATTAGGAAGAAGTTCTTCACTGTGAGGGTGGT
>NW_010299695.1:0-320 GCF_000700745.2 Antrostomus carolinensis | reverse complement strand
GCCAGAGAAGCTGTGGCTGCTCCTCCCTGGAAGTGTTGAAGGCCAGGTTGGATGAGGCTTTGAGCAACCTGGTCTATTGGAAGGTGTCCCTGCTGCTGGCAGGGGGGTTGGGACTGGATGAGCTTTAAGGTCCCTTCCAACCCAAACCAGTCTGGGATTCTATGATTCTATGAAAAAGCCAAGGCAGTGACTGGTTGTTGGGGACGTTTCCGTGGTTAGTGAAGCACACGGCTCATTCTGGGGTGGGTTGCAGGCTGGTTTGCAGTCTGGCCGAGGTTAGAAAGATCATAAAATCATAGAAGCATTGAATGTTGTGAGTT
>NW_010299694.1:0-6342 GCF_000700745.2 Antrostomus carolinensis | reverse complement strand
AATTTAAAAAAATTAAAAATTGTAATTAATTTTGTTTTTTTAGAAAAAGAGACCAGCCATTGTGAAAGCAGCCAAAATCCCCCAAATTGCAGCGTACTCACATTCATCTTCCACCCCAGGCTCCTCTTTCAAGCCATTTTGTGAGAGGTCCCAGCACTCCTCAGCCCGCACCGGCTGCCTACGGCTCCTGTCCCTCCTTCCCCTGCTCGCCACCGGCCATTCCTCACCGTTGAGTTCAAAAAAATAGACTTTTAATTCATTTGGTAGCAAAGATTCCAGATTAACTCTTCCCAGCAGCTGTTTGTTGTCCCACTGAAGGAGCTGTGGTGCCAATCGTTTCTGATATAATCTCCTCTCTGAACGAGCAGATGATGCTTGAACTCGTCTTACCCCTCCGGATGGATGGATGGATGGATGGACGGACGGGGATCTCTCGCTAACACCAGGAGAATCCAACGCTGCTCTTTCCCAAAGCTTTCCCTTTTACACACCACGACCTTGCGAGGGAAATCCTGTCTCATTTGAATTATTCATAACACTTTCTGTTCTGCCAGCTCCGCCGTGCATTTTCAATCATTAATATGTCATGACTTTTTATCTCTTTGGGTTTTTCTCTCTTCTCCTACGCGACTCGCCGCTTTCAAACCGACACAATCCTTCTCGTATTCATTAACATTCCTCTGATTTCCTAAATAAAAACCATCTCCATCCTAACGCACGCCCTTCCTGGTGGGAAATACCACTTGAACAGCTCCGGGAAGAGGGATAGAGCTGGCTGGTTCGAGCTAAAGCAGCGTAAAGCATGTTTGGAGCTCACGCGTTTGGCAGTGTTTCCCAGCTTGTGAGCCTGCCTGGTGACGGATGGCAGGGTAGGATTCCAACCTCATAAGGAAAAAAAATCCTCAGGATGGTAACTATGCTGTGACTCCATCAAAGAGCTTTTTAAAAATCCTTTTTAAGTAAAAAACCCCAAAGAATTTTTTTTTATTTATTTATTTTCTTCACTCACACCTCGAGTGCTGGGTTCAGTGTTGGGCCCCTGACTCCAAGAAGGACATGGAGGTGCTGGAGCGTGTCCAGAGAAGGGAACGGAGCTGGGGAAGGGTCTGGAGCACAAGTGTGCTGAGTTCCCAGCTGAGGGAACTGGGGGTTGTTGAGCCAGGAGAAAAGGAGGCTGAGGGGAGGCTGCTGTGCTAAAAACAACACCTCCTGTGAACCACAGTCACCCAGAAATAAATGGAAACGTATAAACAGGCCTTGCAATAAATGTTAATGCATTTTAATCTGCTCTACTACCTACCCACCAATTAAATTTCACAATACGCTTGTAATAATGAAATAAAACACGGCAATAAAAGTATAGAGCGGAGTTAACCCTTGGAAGTCAGACAGATGGTGATTTGGGAAGAACATATCAACCACCACTGACCTGGAAAATGTTTAACAGGGTTGAGCCCGTGGCTGTGCAAGGAGATAGCCATGCTGAGCTAAACCTTTGGAGTAAATTGTATTTTTGGTTTTTTTAATTACAAAATTATTATTACTGGCTTCTAAAAGTCTAAAATGGATGAAAAAAGTCTGCCAACTTTGAAAACTCCAGAGAGCTGCATAATGACTGGTGCTAATTATATAGTTCCAATGTGAGCTGCACAAGCAGACTGAGCAGGCAAAATTTTAAGTAAATAAAAATGACAGTGGGATTTAATTAAAACAGAAGGAACTGCACGAAACCCGTGAACTTTATGTAGCTGCTTGTTCTTGCCAATGCCACGTGCGATGGAGAGAGACTCTGGCAGCAGTAGCCAGAGATGAGTTTTTGTCTGTCCTTTGTCCCTTCATCCCCTTAAAATTGAACAGCAGAGGCTGAGAAGTGATTTCAGCTGGTGCCTGGGTGGCAGGACCTGGTAGCTGGGTGATACCCGGGTTCTTGGCAGTGGGACGGCAGCAGATGATGCTGCTGGAGATGTTGTGGCTTCACCACCCACCTTTAACTTGGTTGCACTGCAGGAAGGGGAGAACAGCCAGTGTCATCTTGTTTGGGTGGGGACAACAGCCATTCCCATGGTTTCTAGCAAAAATGATGACTTAATCCTGGGTGACTTAGGTTTGCAAATAGTGCTGAGTTTTAATTCTCAAACAGAAGGTTTTTGTGTGCAGGTGTCTATGGGTTTCACAGAATGACACACAACAACCTGGATGGGAAAAGCCCTTTAAGCTCATCGAGTCCAACCATGAACCCAACACTGACAAGTCCCCCTCTAACCCATGTCCCTCAACACTGTGTCTACATGACTCTTCAATCCCTCCAGGGATGGGGACTCCACCACTGCCCTGGGCAACCCCTTCCAATGCCTCAGAACCCTTTCAGCAAAGAAATTCTTCCTCACATCCCATCTCAACTGTCCTGGCCACAACTGGAGCCCATTTCCTCTTGTCCTGTCCCTTGCTCCTTGGTTGAATAGACCCACCCCCACCTCTCTCCACCCTCCTCCAAGGGACTTGCACAGAGCCACAAGGTCTCCCCTCAGCCTCCTTTTCTCCAGGCTCAACACCCCCAGTTCCCTCAGCCACAAGGGAACTCAGCACACTTGTGCTCCAGACCCTTCCCCAGCTCCGTTCCCTTCTCTGGACACGCTCCAGAACCTCCATGTCCTTCTTGGAGTCAGGGGCCCAACACTGAAGCCAGCACTCGAGGTGCAGCCTCACCAGTGCCCAGCACAGGATCCCTCCTTCCATTCACTCATAAAGATGAAGTCAGGCTTTCTGCTGAAACAGTCACAGAGAACAATCCCAAACCAACATCATCCTCTCCCAGCAAAACCCCACCTGCACATCTGATCACCAGCAAAGTGCCACCAGCATCCAGGGATGCTGAACACAAACAGGCTGGGGTTAAGCATTTCCAGGCTGTAGGAGATTTAACTTAGAAAACCATGTTTTATTTCTCTGAGCTATTCTCAAGCTGTCTTCAAAACGCACGTGTCGCTTCATTTTCACGTCTTTGTATTGCTTTGGGCTTTGAAATATCTTCTTTGCCAGCTCAAGCTGAGCTTACAGTAAGCCATCAATATCAGCCATTCAGAATTAATGCCAAGAACTCCCAGCTAATATTTTTTTCATCAAAAGAGATCATTGGAGAAAGATCCTAATAATTCTTCCTCCTTTGTAACAGCATTAGGATGTGAAAGTATTAAACAGCAATTACGTGTTATCTGGTATGTAAATGGTTATAATTTGAATTTATGAATAAAGTAGACTTGTAATATGGCTGAAGCACGCAGCCCACTCAATTGGATCATGGCTTGCTTTTCTTTTTTTCTCCACAGCCCATATAAAAAGGATCTAAAGCTTCTAGAGAGTGTCCAGAGGAGGCCAACAAATTGGGGAAGGGTTTAGAGGGGAAGGGTGTGAGGAGAGGCTGAAGTCACTTGGTTTGTTCAGCCTGGAGAAGAGGAGACTGAGAGGAGATCTCATGGGGGTCTAGAACTTCCTCCCAAGGGGCAGAGGAGGGGCAGGCGCTGATCTCTTCTCTCTGGCCACCAACGGATGCCAGGAGCAGAGGACATGGCAGGAAGATGTGGCAGGGGACCATGAGGAAAAGGTTCTTCAGGCACCCAGAGGGTGGTGGAGCACTGGAACAGGCTCCCCAGGGAGGTGCTGATGGCACCAAGCCTGACAAGATTCCAGTAGCATTTGGCCAAGGCCCTCAGGGACATGGTGTGAATGTTGGGCTTGTCCTGTGCAGGGACAGGAGTTGGACTCCATCATCCTTGTGGGTTCTTCCGACTCACAACCTTCAATGGTTCTATGATTCTATGAATTATTTGTGCTCTCACGGTGTTGACACCAAGACACTTCTCTATAATGGAACAATCCAGCCAAGCAAAAAAAGAAAAGCTAAACCAAACAAAACCAACAAAAAAACCCCAAACCCACCTAGTTCACTGATCAGCAGCTCACCCCTGTCACGTACAACCCAACCTACCTGGCACAGCCACCGGCCATGTTGTGTCCCTGTCCCCATGGCGCAGGTCACCCCCACACCTCCCCACCTCTGGCACCATCAAACATCCAAGAAAACAACCCAGAAACATTTCTATCAATTAATAAATTGCAGAAAGTTCAGCAATGGGGATTAATTACCATGATAACTCCCCGCTATCAGGCAGTCTGTACATCTCTCCCCATCTCTATCGACTCTGTAGGTCCAAGCGGGGCAGAGGTGGGGGACAGGAAAGTGTCTCCCCTTTTCCAAGTCAACCCACAACTAAAATGTTCACAGATAATTAATTTCCAAGCCCTAACACCACGCTGCCTGCTGCCTTTTGACTTGTTGAGTGGTCATGATCCCCTTCTTTCTTCAGGAAGCTTGGAAAGCTTACCCCTGTCAGGGAGGAAATATTCCCTTCCAGAATGACAAGCCTATTTTGAAGGCTAAAATCCTCTTTTTTAATGGACTAAAAGCAAGCTTTTAAAGTTTTCACCCCAGATGTTGGGATCTTCTGCTTCCTTACAGGAAATTCAGGTTGACACTTGGAGAGGGAAGATCCCAGGAGAGGTGTCCTCAGTGCCCTGCTTTGAATCTTTCGTGGAGGTAGATGTAAAATATGGTGTTAGATCAGAGAACTGTGTACAAACCACTGCCTGCAAGCTTCCTTCAGGAAAAAAAATAGCATTATATTAAAAGATATTTGCTCCACATTATCTTTTGTTGTTGCAGTTCCTGAAGGATGTGCTAAAGCCTCAGGGGATTCCTTCTGGGAAGAGATACAGGGCAAAAAATTCCTTAAAGGCTTGAAAGGAATGGCATTCAAAAGAGAAATTTTCATTGTCAAGGATAAAATTACACCCTGATCAACCCAAAATAAGCTACACTGAAGAAAAGAAAACAAACTCCAGAATCTGGCATTCTAGGTCCATCTGCTGTTGAAAATATGGAAATATCATGAAGATATACCAGCAGCAGAGTTATCTCCAGCATGGCCAGCTAATGGAAAACACCACCGAGCAAAGCAAGAGTCAAAACCATGATGAGAGTCGAGGCAACAGGAAAAAATGGGGTGAAAGGGTCTTAAAAACATTTAAAAAAGAAAAGAAAAACAGAGAAAAATCAATGTGGGGTGGGAGTGGTACAGAAAATAAACAAGAAGAGAGCAAAGCCTAAGAAATAAAACAAAAGATAAAGGGAAGAAGTTGGATCAACAGCAAAAAGGACTGGGGAGGGTCCATGCAGTAGCACAATGACCAGAAAAACCACACCAACTGTGTAACAAAAAAAGGAAAAAGGAAAAAGGAAAAAGGAAAAAGGAAAAAGGAAAAAGGAAAAAGGAAAAAGGAAAAAGGAAAAAGGAAAAAGGAAAAAAAGAATAGAAAAAAGAATAGAAAAAAGAATAGAAAAAAGAAAAATAGAGAAAAAAGGGAAAAATAGAGAAAAATAGAGAAAAAAAGAGAAAAAAGAGAAAAAATAAAAAGATTAATAAAAAAAATTTTAAAAAGTTATTTTAGAACTGGGTAGCTGAAAGTGGAGGGATCAGGGGCAGGATGGGACCAAGAGCTGCAGGGTGCTGGGCTAGTGCCTCACCAACTCTGCCCGTCTCTGAGGTCTCTCTCTCTAAGCCCTGCAGCACTGCTTGGAAAAAGATATTAAAGAGAAAGTCCATTAATTATTAACGAGTGGAGGAGAATTAAAAATTGAAAGAAATGTTAGATAATTTAAAAAATAAAATAGAGCTGTGCAGCAAAGGGAGATGCTGGGTCCTGAAAAAAAAGCAGGAAGAGACGCTTCAGCTTGGTAAATAATTAATATTTCATTTAATTTATTCATAATTCTTTACTTTACTAATGTTCCAGAGAGAAAAGAATGGCTTAAAGGATGGGGTTGTGTAACTGGAGTCACAAGGAGAGGGGAGGGAAGGTGGGGAGCCCAGGAAAGCTCTGGCCACCAGCAGCACGGCTGCTTTTTCTCTCCCGCGTTACAAGAGACGTATGTTTCATCACAGATCTCACATTAAAAGTGTCCTTTGATCTCCATTTATATCAACGACGTGTCTGAAAAGATCAACCCCGTTAAAAGCCATCGTTAATTAATTTATTCCTCGCACAAAAGGGGACAGATGAGATGTGTCTCAGGCGTGAGCAGGATGAATTCCCACACCCTGGCGCTGGGCTGTTGGGTCTGTACCAGCATGGAAAGGGGTATTGGGAAGAGCTCTGGGCTCTCGTTGTTTTGGAGGGGATATGAGAGCACTGGGGGGTGCAAGCAGGTCCCCAAGATGGGGATCGAGCATCCCTAGTGCTGCTGCTGGTGGGTATCTGTGGTGGTTGCACTGGGCTGGCAGCCAA
>NW_010299693.1:0-6794 GCF_000700745.2 Antrostomus carolinensis | reverse complement strand
GGGGTGCGGGCCGTTATTAACAGCTGCGAACTGAGCATCACCATGAGGGAATTACCCGGAGGATTTAAGGAATTTCTTTGCCTTTCCTCCCTCCCCACCACTCTGTCTGTGTGCAGACGTGCAGGGCAGGGGCACGTTCATTCTGCTACATTAATTACCATCCACAGCATCCTTAAGAAAATACCAAAATGGTGATTAGCCACGTACGGTGCTGGTTTATGCTTTGAGAAGTAGCCTTCCACTGGTGATGGACTCTTGTGTTGTGGTTCTGTGTAAGCTATCTGCTCTTTTCTTCCTTTCGTGTGCACTTTCTACTAATTATTTTTCTCTGGCTCAAGGTGCCGTTCGCCTTGTTCCACATCCAGCCTTGCAACTAAAGAGGTCTGGTGATGCTGTTTATTTCAAGTAAACTTTAGGATCTTATCTTTTTTTTTCTAACAGTCTTCTTCACACAAAGTGGCTGACAGACGACCCCTGAAGAGGCTAAAATGTGAAAAAAACAGTCTAGTAAAATCAGAACTAGAAGGACTTACATGTGGAAGTGGAAACCTTGCTGCGTTGGGGGAAACACCTAAAACATCTGATGGGAATCAACATTCAGAAGATCCAGGAGACTGCAATATAATTCAACAGGAAAAAGGTGAAAGCATTTCAGAGACTAATGAAGACAAACAGAAAAAGGAGCACACCGCTTCTCTCCAGCCGTGTGCAGTGACATCAAGCAGTGCCCCATCAAAAATGGACAGTGATGAAAACCTGCAGAGTCACGTCTGCAGTGACGAAGAGAGCAGCTGTGAGAGTGTGCTTTCAGATGGCTCCAGCTTGGAGGATAAAGACCTCCCAAAGAAGCCGACACAACTAGACCATAGTGCGTTCTTGGATGAAGACAGCAACCAGCCAATGCCAGTGGACCGGTTCTTTGGAGATGTCGAGTTTATACAGGTAAGATGATGACAGTCTGCTCACATTTTACAGTCTCAGCTCTGTCTCACTCCAGTCTGGCATCTTCAAAGAAAATTAGGCTAACCTCAAAACTGTAGGCAAACTTGACCAATATTGGTAGACATCTGGAGTCGTTATCTCTGTCCCCCAGATAGAATTGTCTCAATTGGAGATGAAATTAATTGCCCAGCCAAGTTAATTTCAGCTGCAAAACCTTTCCTATTTAGATTTAGTCCAATTACGTAAGATAGATTTTTTTTTTTTACTCATGAAGACATACATAGCTGTATCATGGAGACACAGTGCTATTCTGTCAGAAGAGTTTTTCACTGATCATTGGTTCTTTATTCTGATTATTGTAATTCTTTGGAATGCACACTGTGGAGCGTTGAAGAGGTAGGAGGTCTGCCATTTGCCACAACAGACTTTCCTTAACGATTATATCCTTTCCTTAAAGGATCTCCCAGCAGTTGCATTTCCAAGGACAGCGATGAGCAGGCGAGAATTCAGAAAGCTGCATTTCATTGCAAAGGAAGATGAGGAGGAGGAGGAAGAGGATGTTGTCTAACAACAAACTGTAAACAAATGAATCCTTATTTTCCTTTTTCTTTGCAACCACGTAACAATGGTTGGCTGTGTCACTAACATAAGGTGTCTGCGTTTGCCTTTTCTCCCAGAGAGAACTGTTAGTTTGTTTTTCTGGAATTAGCAGATCCAGTATTCTCCCATGGTTATCTGGGGCCAAGATCGACTGAATGTTCACTGATTTGGAAAGAAATTGTAATTTATCTTTTTACCACTAATACTTAGAAAAAAACCCCGGGGAAAATAGAAGTTCTTATAGGTTTTTTTTATAATTTGAGTCCATATCTAGGGTGAACATTTGGTCTCACTCCACAAACCATGTTAGAACACAGTCCTTCTTCTGTTAATTCTATGGCATCCAGTTAGTCACGCAGCCAGTTGACTACCCAGTACAAAAAGGGACGCTGGTCTCTGTTGTGTAAGTCACGTTGCATTGTTTACAATTAAACCAGAACCAATTAAACCTCTAAAATGCAGTTCTGCTGGCAAAACTAAACGCACGGATGTCAATGTGCGTTCAGTGGTGTAAATCTCTGGAAGTTAAATACATTTTTATTGCATGCCAGTTCTCTGAACAACCACCACGTGAAGCTGACTGCTTCCCTCTTCCACCAGGCCAGCCGTAAGCGTTGCCTTTTGTAGTAGTTGTGTAATGCAGCTCGTGCAGTATTTTCAGTTGTCTTCCATGGGTTATGGATAGGAATTTTGTAAATAAAAGCATCGGTGGTGAAAAAGGATCTCTCCGTGTCGGGCTCGATCGGTAAACAGAACGAGTATCGATTGCTAAGGATACAGGTCAGCCCACCAGATTTGCTATTCTGGCATGCATTTTTAGAAAATAATGAGCAACCTCAGATGATTTCAGGAACTGTTAACTCACTCGATGTTTATGATAATACTCCTTTGAAAGTGTGGTTATGCAATAAGCTTCCAGATCTTTATTGTTATAAATAATTTCTTCTACATTTCTAAAAATATAGATAAAATGTTTTCAGCAGATGGTTTAAATAAATATTAATTTTTACAGCTATAGCCTGTTAAACATTCAAAAGTTGTAAGCCAAACAAATTGTATATGCATGACATGTTAATTTATTCACATTTCCACTCCAGCTGATGCATTGTGTCTGTCAATGATATTTCTTGGCTCCTTTTCACTCTAATTCTGCAAGACAGAAAAACCTAATTTTTTAATAGCATATTCATGGTTTTCACCACAACTCCTTGAAGTAGCTCTCCCAGCTTTCCTTAAATGCCATATTTGCTACTGTCTTTTTCTAGCAAATATGTTTTCACACATAGACGTTGATTTTACTTCCAGCACTGTGCAAAACGGTGGTTTTCAGTTTGCAGGAAGTGTGCCATACAGATGACATTGTGTTTGTCATCAGAATCTTAGCTGTGATGCCTTCCCCAATGTCAAAACAGTATAGTGTGAATTTCTGTCTCAGTTACCAATGATGTATGTTCGGTGAGACAATCTGGAAGGACCAATTCAATGCTTTGGCATTAAAAATCCTGTATTTAAAATGCACCTACTTACTTTTCACGTTGAAATGTTTGAGAAGGGGATTTAATTTGTTGTTTAAAATAAAACAATACTCTCTGTAGCAAAGCTCCTGCATTTCCAAGACCTAGTAAGTTATGGCTCACACAGCAATACGATCTTCATACAATTCTGCGTAGACCAGCTGGATTTGTCCAGGTAAGAGGAGCAGCAACACAGGGGAAAACAGAACTCTTCCCCAGAGTGATGTTATTTACACAGCAGTAAGTAATTAGTGCTCATTCATAAGCACGTTTCCCTGCACTCAAGTCTTTCTAGTCTGTATTGGCCTTGCTGTATTACACCTGATTAACCTCTCGTGCACCTCTGCCTCCATGTACACACATAGAAAGATGGTGGTAATTTTTTTATTTAAAAAAAATTAATATAATTTACACAGTCGATCCCTAAAAGTTCAGCTGCTATCAGCTGATATTTTAAAAAAATTCAAGTAAAAATTGATCTTTGTATTTTGTTACCTGAGGTAGGAAGTGTTTTAAAAAAAAAGCAATATTCTCTAAATCAACAGGTAAACACGATTATAAGTAGCATTGCTTGTATTGCCTGAAGCAAGCTCAAGCTAAAGAGGCAGAAACTGTTTGGAAGGAGAGGAAATCAATGGGAAAGATGACAAAGAACAAAGATGGTAAAAGCAAAAAAATGCCACAGCCTTGCTTTTCTTTACAGGAGAAGCACGTCTAAAGCAGCAGCGAGTGGTTGTGGGTGAGCACAGGCATTTGAGTAGAGAAGAGCCAGCAGCTCTGTCACTGAATCACCCTTTGGCATTCCTGAAATACAGTGGTTGTCTACCTGGGAAAGGCACAGAGCCAAGTAATTACCCTAAAATATTCCTTGTGTGGCTTAATGTTCAGAGAAGTCCCCTCAGATTAGTTTTTTAAAAAAATGTTTTGTTCAGATTTCATTTCTGGGTACTGTGAGCTTTGAGCCTACGTTTGTTGCAGCAAGAAAGAGATGGTAGGGAGTAATCGGTGTCAGCCTCTGGCCTCAAAACTCTGACTCACAGCTGTATTTTATCGCACTGAACACAGTGTCATCTAAAGAAGGCTTGTAGGAAGCGAGAAGGCGGGAGAGTAGAGTTAGGCACAATATGAATGTATGTTGTGAGACTGCAGTTGAATTACTTAGCAAGTCTCTTTTTTTGCCAGGGACTCCCAAGTAAGTTTTTGTTTAAGAAACTAGAGCTATTTAAAAATGATACCACGCAACACAATTCTGAAAAAAGCAGAAGTCCCTTCCAGAGATAGCACTATGAAATCTTGTGGTTTTGCTTCCTTTTTTTGTAAATTTTGGTTTTGTCACAGCTGAGATTATGATTGGTTTTCTTATGGCAAGCGATATGTACAAGTTTTAAATTATCCACGGTAAACAGCAGCTGATAGAAGTATTCCCAGTTCACTTCTCTTCCACCTCGTGTTTTGACAGCTTCTGCCAATTCTGGGACAACAGCACGTTTCTTCTCTATTCTTTAGTACACAAAAGAGAAAACAATATTGCCATCAAGTTTTTTTCATAACAATCAAGTCTCTGTCTTCCTTTTAGAGCCAGGCAGAATTTGAATTCTTTCACTGTAGCTAGGTTTATGATTATTTTTTTTCCCCTGAGGAAATCAGTTTAGCAAATCCTGTTTGCTTCACAAGTGCACAATGCCTGTAAACAGGTCAGAGGGTTTTTGCCAGAGAGGAGTCTTCACAAAGGACAACATGGTGAGGAGGTGTATGTTTCCATACAAAGAAAATCTGAACAGAAGCAAAGCAGCTAATAAGAGATGGCATTATCATCTGTCTTCAGGATTTTATGTTATCAGAAACAGCTGCAGCATCCAAGCATCTTTTATCACAATGCACTGTTCACAGCGGAGCGAACTGCTCAGTGAGAGGGGTTAAAAACTCGATGGCTACACCTTTCCTGCCTAAGATGAAGGGCATGAAACAGGTAGGTTTGGATTAATACTTTATACATACATGTGATCGAGATTCCAGGTACTGAAGAGGATTCTGCTCTCCCTGTTACTGTAGGGGTTGATGGAATGCTTACATGGGCAGTCAGCTCTGTCGAAAGGTCCCTGTGAAACAAGATGGTTATGTTGAAAGGCTTGTACCGCTCGTCACCCCAGCGCGGTCCTTCCGCTTGCTATAACTGACCAAAGCTAGATCCCACCCACTGTGACAACATCACCCTGCCAAACTTGATCCTGCACTACACAAGCATCCAAGGGACTGTTTCCCTCCTGTAATGTCACTTCAATTCGTGACGCTGCTTGTTGGAACCAAGACCCTCTGCTTTACAACGGGCTGAACTTACCTGACAAGAGAACCATCCCTCCGCAGTGCACAGGCGGACTGCCTCCTCCTCTCTTCTGTCAAAGTAACATCCGTTATACTTCACAGATTTCAGTTTATCTGACATCAAGTCAATTATCCCTTTATATGCATCTCTTGCCGTAGGATGAACGCTTGAAATGAAACTACTAACCTAGGGGAGCAGGAAAAAAAAAAAACAAAACGATCATTTTTTGGTGCCTGTAGCAGCCTGAGGCTCTTCTCTACAATCAGTAGGTTGTACTGTGTTTTTTATATATGTAGTCACAGAATTACATTTACTAGCAGCTTGGAAATAAGTTACTTCAACAGAAACTTTTACCTCTTTCATGTAGCTTCGTATTCTGCTTTCGCAACTGTATCGCATGTAGCTTGATTTGTTCTTAAAACGAGACTCTAGACCTAAAGGGAGTTAGATTGTTGTAACTTAATGCTTTTAGTGCTGTGCTTCTGCCTAGCTGGGTGTTTATCCCGTCTTTTCAGAAACTCAGCATGCACAGATTTTTATTTTCCTTTCCCATTTGTTCAAGACTACCCTGTTCTTGGCAGTTAAAAGGACCATGCAGAGCATCTGCTGTGAGAGCAGTAGCTGATACCATTGTTAAATGTTTCTCCTTAATGTGCGTACACAGAAAACTAGGAGACTGTGAAAAGAAGGCTGGATTGTTGAGGAAGAACTGCAACAATGATTTGGGAATGGAAGGGGGAACTTGCAAAAAAAGTATAAAGAAACATGCAAATTATCAATAGGATATTAGGAAATTGTTAAAGGGTTGTAAATGCAGACCTATGTTAATGGGAAAAATGTATTCCAGAGCGATCTTGGGTAGAGCAGTAGGGAGCACTGGCTTTTTTTACCATTTTCTGATAGTAATTATGCATATATTTTTATATATGCATATATATATATATATGGATATATTTTAAAGAAAAGCACACACTAGTGTCAGGGATAGGTAATCCCCTGAGCAGGTACCAAATCACAGCAGCCAGAAGGTCTCCCAATAAACTGCTTTTCTTTCAGAACAGTGGGATGGGCAGCAGTGACTCTTTGTCACAGAGCGATGCCCGGTGCCCCGCAGCAGCTCCCGCTGGGTGACAGCCCAGCCCGGACGTACCTTCGAACCATTTCTCGTCCTCCCGCCGGCCCTCGGCCGGGATGTTCCCGCTCAGGTTGTGGATGAGATCCGCCAGCAGCTTCTGTCTCCTGGGGGCCCGCTCGTCCGACAGCAGCTTCCGCGCCGCCTCCACCACGGCAGCTCTCTGCTCGCAGAAGGCGGCCAGGAACCGCTCGATGTCGCTGGCACCTGCGAGGCGGCGCCGGCTTGAGGGGCCGCGATCGTGCCCGGACGCTGCCGGTTCCCCCCCGTCCCCAGCCCGGTC
>NW_010299692.1:5456-6069 GCF_000700745.2 Antrostomus carolinensis | reverse complement strand
AAGGTCCCTTCCCACTCAAACCAGTCTGTGAGACCACCTGCATTTTACAGACACTGGGACCCTCATCAGAGATGGCAGCAGGGCAGCAAAGTGCCACCATGTGCTGGCAGCCACAGCCTGATGAACCTCCCACTGCAGGCGTGATGGCAGCTCCCAGTCTGGAGTGAAACCAAACCCAGGGAAGGGCTGTGCTGCTCCAGCTCGTGGTGGGTGATGCCCAGAGAGGTGTCAGCCCTCGCTGTGTACATGTTTAATGACAAGTTCTCCTGCATTTCAGTGCCCTGAGCTCTACAGAAACGGGAACAGACACATGGAAGCATTGGGAGAGACCCAGCATCACACCAGGGGCTGGTGGGGGGACAAACTCATGTCCCTGGGGAGGTCCCACCAAAACCTGAACCACTCACACAAGGATGTGCCAACCAAGGAGATGCACAGACCAGCCCACGCCAGGTAGGAGGTTCATCTGCCCCCTCCCTGGGGTGGGAGATGTGCAAGGTGGGGGATGTCCTCCCGCTACCCTGGCTGCTGTTCCCATGGCAACGGTGCAGAGATGCCTGTTGCTACGGGTGACGGGTGCTGCGGCGGGGAGGGGGGGACTTGGGCCCGCCGG
>NW_010299692.1:1003-5425 GCF_000700745.2 Antrostomus carolinensis | reverse complement strand
GATCTGGCTCCGGCTGAAAGAGCCCAAGGCTCTTGGCAAGTGATGGAACGAGGCTTCGCTTAAAGGGCAACCAGCTTTTCCTCCCTCCTCCTCCTCACCCCCACACAAACCTTCACAGGCATCTCCCGATTCGCTTGTGAAATTAACGGGTCTGAGGGACGTGACTTCCCCCGCAGCATCGCCCTGCACAGCCCGGGGGGGATAAAGGAGCAAAGCAACGGGTGAGAGCTCACTGCGAGAACAATTTAGAGCTGGAAAGAGAAACCAAATGGAAACTGTCGCTGCCCACAGCTCAGCTGAAGTGTCAGAAAAATACTCGTAGCAAAAAGCAAACACATGCTCTCTCCCTTTTTGCAGCCTCCGGCGCTGGAGGAAAGCAGCCAGTTCCCTGAAATCCACAACCGGCCAAAGCAGCAGGACACGAGTCCCTGCAGCGAGCGGGCGGGCTCGCAGCGATGGCTCATGAATTGAGGTTTGTTACAGAGGAATTGTCTTCCCCAGACCTCCCCCATCGCCTCTGCCACCTTCCCAGCATAGAGACAAGAGCCCGGCCATGCTGCGTCTGGCTTCTGGGCACAACGAGTTCCCCAGAGGAACACAAAGGAATGGCTGGCACGAAGCATCCTCAGCCCAGGGAACTGGCAGCTTTACATCAGCTTTTACTCAATGCAGATGAAAATGATGAACAAGCAAAGCTCCAATTCAAAACCTGGCCACAACCAACAGCTACCACCCCTTCCACAGCGGTGGCACAGCTCCTCACAGCTCAGAGTCCTCCTTATCAGAGCTGCTGTGGTGCTTTTCCACCCCAAAAGGATGATGTCCCCTCCATACCCAGCCTGGATGCTGCTCCCGGACTGGTTGCCACCCCCTGGCACATCAGGGATGGGGCACAGAGCCTGCAGAAGGGACCCAGTAAAATGTCCCTGTTCTCTGAACCTGAAGAAATGAGTCTCCTGAAGCCTGTGACCCAAGGACAGTGGCTGTCACCCCACTAGGAACAGGGAATTAACTGAGCGCAGTGAAGAGCTCCCGCTCTTGCTGCTCCATCCCTACACCAGGCAGTGAGCTGCTCCGTGCCTCAGTTTCTCCACTCATACAGCAGCTACGACGTTGGGAAGCTGTGTTAGGCTCCAGACAACACTTTCCAGATAAACACATAGAAAAAGGCACTATGACAATAGCAACAAACCAGCAGACGTTGTTTCTTCCTCGGTTCCTCTGCAAGCAGTAAAATTCACTCCTAAGAGGGAAAAGCAACAGAAGACACTGTCTGAAGACAAGACACAGCTGCCCACAGGGCGCTGCGGGGGCTGAATAACCTCCTCATGCCTGACCGCTGACACAGCGGCACGGGGAGAGCAGCCCCCGCCCCGAGAGACACGCCAGCATCGCAGCTTCATCCCCCGAGGTGGAGAAAAGACCCATTGTTGTGGTTTTCTCCCCTCGAGTTTCCAGGGTTTGTGCTTCAAACAGCAGGCCGAGCCCAGCGGGACGGGCCGGGGAGACGGCTGGGTCCGTGTCCTCTGTTCTCAGCAGAGATTCTGTTGGGTGGTGGGTTTTTGGGACAGTGATAATTTCCCCCCACTCAAGTCACACGCCCAGCACTGGGGATTGGAAAAACAAGTCTTGACAATACCATAGGGTGGAGAAAAGTTGCATAAATCACTGAAAGGGATAATAAGGATCCTTGCTTTCCAGCTTCCACATCCTTCCTTGGGCTATACCCCTGGAAACCTCGCTTTCCAGAGCACATTTTCCAATTTACACGACATCTTTCCTTGCAGAGGACACTGTGATGCCCTACAAATTCTGACACCAAGACAGCAAGGTGACTAGCATCTGGGCCAAAAGTGGAAAACACGTACCCACTGCAGAGAAGAGGCAGACAGAGCTGATACCTGACAAACATCACCAGATTCAGAGGCAGTTTTTATACAGACGGATTTTGCTCGCTTACGCGCTGGGCTGACGTTGGGGACTGTAACTCCCAGCAGCAAAGGTGGCTCGGGATAGTTTAGGGCTGCAAGCATCTGCCTAGGCTCACCCCAGCTATTCTGGATCATCTTTGTGCAGGAATCCAGGTGAGCTTTCAGTTTTAGCTCTTCAAGTTCAGTGCACTGCTTGAGACCTGCTTGGGAAAGGAGACTCCAGGAGCCTCACCAAGCCTTTCCCAAGCAGAGCTGCCTGGTCCTATTCCAACAGTGCTTGGCCTTGGCACTGCTGGGCTCAGCTGCCCTCCAGGATGTTTAACTAATGCAGAGATGCTCAGGTTGCTGCTTTTTAATCAAACTCCTCCGAGCCTGGCTCCGCTCTACGCGCAGGGGACGCACCAAGGACAGTGGCTTTCAGAGAGCGATGGAGCTCAGATACCAACTGTGGCAGGAGGACAGGGGCTTCCAAACCTAGACCTGGCTTGGTCTTCATTTCTGAAGGTGGTCTGCAGCTCCAGCGAGCTCATACAATCAGACATTGCTCAACTATCAAGTTTGTGCACCCAGAAATCAACGAGACAAAGAGTGGAGACTCTGAGGCCAGACCCCAGAGGGGATGGGTATGTCCCTCAGGTCTTTGCAGGGATGCCTGTGCCCCAAATACACCTGACTCTGTGATCCTTCCCTACCCAGTAATCCACATTTGCTCTGCTAACTGGGATCTTTCCTTACACCAAAACTCCTCTCCATAGTTGTACCAAGTGAGGATTCTGTGAAGAAGAGACAACAGGCCAAAAATTATCTTTGCTCTAAGGATGATGGGAAACCACGTCTAACACGCAGGCACCGACCCAGCCCTGGTAAGGTGAAAGGCCACACTCTCAAACCCTAACCAAACCCCTCCCATGACAGGCACAACCTTTACCACTTCTTCAACCCAACTGTGAGATCTCCTGTGACCAAGATGTTGCAGGATAAATGCTGCTGTGGTGTTAGAACAGAACGAGGAGCCCACCACCTCTCCAGCCCGCTAAAAATGGGGCCACACAGACAGCACAGGAAGAGGTACACGGCTTTAACGCGCTCGTGTCTCAGAGGAGCAGACACGGCCAGAGCTAAGTAAGGTGCAATTTATACTCCAAGCTTCAAGGCCTTGTGGTAAGAGTCACTTCCTCTTCAGATGCAGAGAATCACAATCCAAGCAGCAAGATTTATTATTTATAAATAACACGCAGGAAGGTAGCGTTCTCCAGACACTTGAGTGGATTCATTTTAATAACTGTGAGCGTTTCAGTTCTTGCAGGGAATGTGAAAACATTCAAAATGAGGAAGGATGAGCTTTGAGCCTGCGCTGGGAAGCGCAGAGTCCTGAGTATGGGAGAAGTTTCCCCCCAGGGTTAAACAGGTCTCTTTTCTCACTGACTTTCCTCTGAGCGACCCCGCTCCACCACAGCCCGTGCAATACAAACTGATTTCCTAAATACTGCCAGAGTTTTTAGAGGAAAGCCACGACCTCCAGCTTTTCCCAGTGCAAGTCCAGCAGAACAAGCAAAGAAAACCCTCAGATCTTTCCAAAATAGATGTATGGAGAGGGAGTTGTCTCTCCCTACTGTCACCCTTCCACACATCTGCTCGGAGAAAACCGACACTATCACAATTTCGTTCGGCATCTCATCACTACAACACATGCAGATGTAGCCACAAGAACCACCTCTGATCAACCCCCCTCGCTCTTCTGCAGTTACAAGCGTGACCCATTTCTCTGAGGGAAGGATACTTGGGCCCTCACAAGAGCTGCCAAGCGTCCTCCGAAGGCACCGAGCGGACTCTGCAGCACCAAGAGCTTTTTTTCAGGCTCTGTAAAGCTGAGCCTCACACGAGGAGAAACTGGAGCGCAAAGGAAATTACCTCCCATTTGTTACGACAGACCTAGGGTTACCTCCAACCTCATCCAACCCAGTGTACCCAGGTGCTTTACGCTGCTCATCAGCAGCCACAACCAGGTGGGGAGGTGGGTAACAAGGAGAAATTCAGTCCTACATAAAAACCCAGCACGTTTCCTTGCCTCCGTGCCACTTTAGCGGCTTCAAATGAGTCCAGAGGACTTACACACAAGGTCAAGATCCACCTGGCATTACCGGATAAACAAAGACAGCTCTGAACAGCAAAGGAAGAGCCACTTTAAAGGCAGGCTCAGCAGAGGATAAGGCAGAGCGAGGATGGCAGTAGCTCCTGATAGCCTAATTATCTAATTAGGGGATGCAAGGCTGCTGTTCTCCATCCGCAAAGCAGCTCACCCAGGGAACAAGGCCTGTCCCACGGAGCCACGAAGAACCAGACACACTCAAGGCCTCGTGCCTCCATACTCATGGGTAGGTGAGTAAAGGGTCATCTCTGCGTCCTGGAGAGCCCAGGACCATCCCCTGACCCAAAACGCTGCAGCTCCGTCGCTTCTGCCTTTCAAGGTCAGGATAATCGCGGAGCAAAG
>NW_010299692.1:320-975 GCF_000700745.2 Antrostomus carolinensis | reverse complement strand
CGGGGGGGGGGGAGCCGATGGAACGAGGGGGAGAGGGGGAGGTCTCCTCTCCTTACGTGCGCTTTTCACAGCGAGAAATTAAACAGAACCGCTCGTCACTCCCGGGGACGCCCTGCTCATCCTGTCCCTGACAAACCGCTGCGTAAACAAGGAGGGGACAAGGGCCAGCAAACGCCTTCGGAGGCCGCGAGGATCAGATGCTCACACCCCTGCATCCCTCACGCTCCGGAGAAGGTCAGCTCAGCACTGCAGCACAGCAGCTGTCCCCATGCCATCCTGCTGTCCCCAACGCCGTCCCCACACCATCCTGCTGTCCCCAATGCCATCGCACTGTCCCCAACGCCATCCCCACGCCATCCTCTCCACACCACCGCACCGGGGAAGGACATTTTTCATGCAAAACACGGATGACACGCACAAAACCATGGTCCTCTCCTTCTCCTGCGCCAGAAATAACCGGACTCCATGGAAAAAAAATCATCCCCCAACCCCTCCCGGGAGGCAGCTAACGGGAACACGGGGTGGCGGGGAGAGCTCTCCGGTACAGCGGGATGCTCGGTGCTCCAGGATGGAGCGGTGGGGGAGCTCTAATGTAATGTCTCCCCCGACCCCCAACATGCAGCCTCCGGGGAAGGAGAATGAGCCCTCCCGGTGT
>NW_010299692.1:0-255 GCF_000700745.2 Antrostomus carolinensis | reverse complement strand
GGGAGGGAGGAGGTGAGCCCTCCCGGTGTAACGGGCTCCCTGGATCCAGCCGTGGATGGAGGAGAGGAGCCCTCCCGGTGTAACGGGTCCCCAGGATGCAGCCCCGGCTGGGGGAGAAGCGCCTTCCCAGTGTAACGGGCGCCGCATCCCGCAGCCCCCGGTGCCCCCCCGGTTCCCCGGACTGACCCGAAAGAGCCTGCGGGCGGCGGCCCGGCGCAGCAGGGTCCATCCCAGGGCGCAGAGCCCGCAGAGCAG
>NW_010299691.1:401-602 GCF_000700745.2 Antrostomus carolinensis | reverse complement strand
GCGACACCACGGGCTGGTCCCGTCCCGCTCAGCACCGCAGCCAAAGCCCCAGCACAGCATCCGACCCGCCGGCCCCTGCTCTGCCCCTGCTCTGCCCCTCCTGCCCGCTCCTCGTCAAGGCACTTTTGCAGAGCAGCTCTCTCGCTCTCTGGGCACTTCCTAACACGGGTTTCGGGGCCCTGGGGACAGGTGAGGACAAAC
>NW_010299691.1:0-247 GCF_000700745.2 Antrostomus carolinensis | reverse complement strand
CCCGGGGCCAGGGGGGTGACACGCCCCGGCCACGGGCACCGCCAGCACCGCCAGCATCAGTGACAGTGCTGGCGTGTCCTCCCGGGAAGAGGAACCTGGGAATGATCCCACCAGAAGGACCCAAGACTCAGACCCTTCCAGTTTTAGGCAGATGGGTGAGGGCAGAGCGTGCCCGGGTGGCAGGACCCCCGGGAGGTGACACAGCAGGTCCCACAGAGAGGCACCAGGTCGCACAGGGTGGAGACGA
>NW_010299690.1:0-997 GCF_000700745.2 Antrostomus carolinensis | reverse complement strand
CCCGCCATCCCCGCGCCCCGTCGTGTGGCTCGCAGGTCCCTGAACAGCCCAGCCCGCACTGCCTGGACCCCAGCCCTGATCCTGCAAAGCCCTTCGCACCCAGGAGCCCACCCATGGCTCCATGTCACTGTCACACCGCCGCCGCGCTGGGGCTCTGGCACAGCCACGCGTGGTGCTCGCTCACGCGCAGCCTCACAAGCGCGCGCATGCTCGCAGTGGCCCGCATGGGTGCTGGGGGAACTGAGGACCTGCGTGTGCACCCCGACGAGCTCTCAAACAGCCCTCTCTAATAGGCAGTCAGGAGCATAATTTTTCCTCTAATTACATATTCAGCACTTCTGAGAAAATGAGATTTTGGTAATTCAATTGGACTGAGAAGCAGGGCTATAATAAAATGAAATTTGTAACAATCGCGCAGTTAAATTAGTTAAATGGAGAGGAAGGAGCTGTGGAAAATTGACCCCTCGATCTCCTAAAGACTAATCAGACATTTGAACCGAGTTGAGCTAACAAAGCCCCCGGGGTGTTGCAGTGGCAGAGCGAGGGGGAAACCAGAGACACTGTGAGGGAAGAGCTGGAAAACAGCCGGAACTGCGTGGTGCCGCAGGGAGGACCCTCCTGCTCTGCTCCAGGGTGGGATGGGATGGGGTGGGATGGGATGGGTGCCGTGCAGGACTGTGTTGGGCCTTGGCCTCTGGGTCTCAGCAATGGCCGGTGCTGTGGAGGCCGCTGTCACCACCAGCTCCCAGACACGCGCTGCATCCTTGCCGGGCACCAGGGTGCATGGAGGATCCCTATTCCCACAGGGACGTGGGCAGCCACGTCCCACGATGGGACCAGCCATGAGTGGGGACAGCCAGTGCAAGGACACCAGGACAGGGACAGGCATGGCACACTGCACCGGGCAGGATGCTGGTCAGCAAAGGGGCATCCCGCGAGCTGGAGGGGCTCTGCAGCAGGTACAAAGTAATTAGCCTCAATATTTATCTTGTTGTCT